>NC_142053.1:50876631-51042728 GCF_982192425.1 Myodes glareolus
TGTATGACTGTGAGTTGACAAGAATATTAATATTCTTTTCTCAGAAACATACCATTTTCTCCCTCAGATCAAGCACTCTTCCAGTTAAGTACTTAGTCATCAAGGGTACGGACGCAGAAAACCCAGGGAAAGAAGTCTACTAAGAAGTAAACAGTTCCTAAACCCAAATACAGTTTGTCATGGTTTTTAGATGTGAGCGAGCAGTTGAAAATGGAGGACAACAAAGTAATTGCTACGTGTCTGCATTTGGCCCAAGGTGATCTTTCAATTTTAAAGCCAACTAAGGGAAATCATGCCAAGAGACTAAAATGCTGTTCACAAGCTTACAAAGAACCTGTGCCCCACGGCCTCTTCTGCAACCCATTTCCAAAAACCCCAATATGGCACTTCCAAAATGGATAATTGTGTTTTAAAGGCAGTGGATATTTCAGCCAAAAGATTAAGTTATCTGTAGGAAGTAAATTGTTAGTTGAGTTTAAGTGATTTGCTTACAAAAACAGGCAAGAAAGAAAAATATCCCCAATCAAGGTGCCCCTTTCTGAAAACTCTACTGCAAGTTTTTCAGAATGTGTAAGAATTATTCAGCAGCTGTTTTACTTAAAGTCTCATTCCACTTCTCTATCCTCGTAGGGATATTTCAGAAGGCTACTCTAAACATCAGCAGCAGTGACTGCCAAAACTCAAAATAAGATTCTTGTTTTAGTGCACTGATCAGATGTTAATGTCTCCAAAAGATCTGTAAAGACAGTTCCATGCCAAGTGTGTTAACACAATGGAAGAGGAGGCCATCTCATGAACCTTTTGGGGTTCTTTTCATTCAAGCTCTCTCAACCAGATAATCTGATTTATCAATTTCAGATTTAAGCTACTGCTTAGGAACTTACAGGTTTTCAGTCTACTGTGTGGGATAAAAAGATTCTGCTGTCCCTAGCAAATACTCTCCCATTAACTTTCAGCAGAAGGGTGATGGCAGAAGACCCCAAAGCAATCAGCATGGAGGACATCTTGTTCAGAAGCTAGGAAGCCATGTTAAAATTTGCCAAATGGAATTGTGCCACAGATAAAGTCTTATCTTTGCACTTGGATACACGTAACACTGATACACTAAGCCAACTCCAGCCTCAAAAATAAATCACACTTCTTCTTACCTCCCTCAAACACCAAGACTCTTCTATCGGTGAACCTGTTTGCCAAGCCTCACACTTTCTACAGGTCTTCCTCTCCCTCTTCCTGCAACTCCAAGCCCCTGCCATCTATGAACCTGTACCAAGCTAGTAAGGAACTCCACTGTAGCTGTCTAATACTCCCTACCTATGACACAACCCTGTTTGCCGATAGACTGTACATTAAAATAAAAACCTTCCTCTCCAAGTTGCTTTAGGGTCAGAGTGTTTTATGACTGCAACAGAAAGCAAACTACAAAAGAGAGCAATTTAGATGGCACACGAGATAATGAACTCAACTTAGCAGCTATAGATATGTTCAAGAAACTCAAAGCGAATATGAATAAAGGCCACTCAGAATGAAGACCACAAAAACTCAGTAAGAGAATTTTTTTAAAAAATCAGGATATATAAACAGAATTCAATAAAGATAGAAACTTGGAAGAAAACTGAAACTAAAATAAAACATAAAATGAAATTTTTGTAAGTTTAAATTTTAAAAAAGTGGAATACCTGAACAATAGAAAGGATCAAGTGAAAACCACAATATCAGCGCTTGAAGACAAGGGAGTGGAACTGGCCTAATCAGTCAAATAAAATAATATATCTAAGAGCATAAACAAATAGCAACCAAGACATGAATAGAAAATGCAGAGTTTTGGGAATATTGTAAAAAGACTAACCCTATAAATTATTGGTCTATAATAATTTGTGGAAATAATTCCACCATATTAATGGCACAAAAGCATTTTCAACAAAGTCATAGAAACAATCACCTAAGTCTTGGAAAAAAGATGCCTACCCAGGTCCAATAATACCCAAAAGACAGTACCAGAGAAGGAATTCCCTACGTCATATAGCAGTGAAAACATACAGAACAAGAAAGGATATTGAACAATGCAAGAGAGAAAGACCAAGCAATAGAAAAGGACAGGTCTATCAGGATAATAGCTGAATTTTCAAGGGATACTTTAAAAACCACAAGAGCTTTAGATGATGTACTATAAGTTCTGATAGACCATAGAAAAATACCCAAATAATATCCTAAAAAATATTTAAGAATTTATGACAACCATACCATCTTTGCAGAGGATATTGGGAGGAATACTTCAGACTAAAGAGAAGAATGAATATATCCAAGAGATGACAAGGAAAATATGAAAGTATTGGATCAGTGATTAAACAAAGAAAGACTAAGTACACAAGTGCTCTAAAAGAAGAATCAACACACTTCTTCCAATAAAAACTTTAACTATCAATGAATTAAACTCTATAGCCAAAGACTAGCTTATAAGACTAAATTTCAAGATAGTATCTATCATTTTTCTGCCTCCAAAAATACACTTCACCATGAAAGATAAATACTACTTTAGGATGAAAAGATATGTTAAAGGTATTACAGACAAATGGAATTAGGAAACAAACAGGAATTGTTATTCTAATATCTGACAGAAAATAAAACCCAAACTAATAAGAAGTGATAAAGAATGTTACTTCATCCTGAACAAGGGAACATTGAGAAGACCTTATAATCCTAAACATAAATGTGTCAAACTCAAAAGCACTCAGTTGCACAGAATGAATTATCCAAAACACATTAATTAGGTCAGCAAATTCAATAAGAAACTTTAACCAAGAGATAGATCATTCAGACAAAAAAATGAACAGAGAAATATTAGAGATAAATGGCATCATAGATCAAATTGCCCTAAAGAATAACCAAAAAAGCAATGAAATTTTCACTAAAATAGATCTCATACTGTAATATACAGCAAGTATCAACAAGTATAGGATAAATGAATTAGCTCTTTGTGTTTTATTTCACCACCATGAGAGAAAACTAGTTATCAACAGCTATAGAAGTCACAAAAAATACATACAGTTATGGAGATTGAATAACATGCTATTGAATGATGAATGGATCATGGAAGAAATAAAAAGAAAATTTAAAAATTTCTAAGTTGAATGAAAATGAAAACACAACAAAAAATTCTATGAAATATAAATGAAGAAAGTCTTAAGATGGAAATTTATAGATATGGTTTCTATAATAAAAAAGCAAAGAGAAATAGACAAACAACTCAAACAATACCCTAAACCAGCAGATGGAAAGAAATAACCAGGATCAAAAACTAATGAATTAAAAAGGAAAAACACTTTGCTTGCTCTCCCTCTCTGTCCTTTACCCAACTTGATCTTCCAGATCCCTCATGAAAAGAGATACCTTGAGTCTCCATATTCTTCACTATTCACTTGTGAATTAGTTGCTTTTCTGCTGTGGTTTAGTTACTTTTCTGTTGCTGTCATAAAATACCATCATCAAAAGCAGCATCCAGATGAAAGTATTTATTTTGGCTTGTTGTTACAGAGGAGTAAGACACAAAAATCAGTAGTGTTCCTATGTGGCAAAGACAAACAGACTAAGAAACAAATTATGGAAGCAGCCACATTGTCAATAGCCTAAAAAAACCCACCATGAAATAAATCTAATTAAGGAAGTGTAAAAATGGTACAATAAAAACTTTAAAATACCAAAGAAAGAAATTGAAAAATACACCTTGTGTTGATTCAAAAGACTCACATATTTAAACACCTGGTCCCTATTTAGTGGCACAGTTAAAAGAAATTATATAAATTGAGGTGTCACATACTTGCTAGATGAAATGTATCACTGTGGACAGGATTTGAGAGCTTATAGCCTCCCTCCACTACCAGTTCACACTCTCTGCTCCATATTTGCTGATGAAAATGAGACATCTCTGTTTCCTGCTCCTGCTACTTGCTGCCATACTTCTCCACCATGACGGACTCTTGCTCCTCTGCAACCACAAGTCAAAATAAATACTTTCATCTGGATGCTGCTTTTGATGATGGTATTTTATGACAGCAACAGAAAAGTAACTAAACCACAGCAGAAAAGCAACGAATCCACAAGTGAATAGTGAAGAATATGGAGACTCACAGATGAGTGCAGAGAATAAGAGACTGGGGAGTACTTATCCCTAAGTACTGATGTGGTCCATGAGAGGCTGCTCCTTATCTAGGACATGCACTTGTGTACATATTGGTAGCACTAAATGGACTAAGTGGGTTACAACAAGTGTACATGAAGTTGCAAGAGAGAAGTAATAGGAAGGAATGGAAAGAGTTGAAAGTGAGGGAATGTGGAATGGCTTTGATCAAAATAGATTGTATAAGTTTATGAAATTCTTAAACAATAAAAAGGGAAATAAAACATCACATTTGCTATTTAAGCAATTTCTATCCAGAATGTTCTCCGTTCTTGGTGTGAGACAATTTTCTATATTCTGTCAATTATGTTTTAAATAAATGCTGATTGGCAGGAAATATAGACGGGACAACCAGACAGGAAGTCAAGGCGGTTCAATGAGAAAAGGAGAATTCTGGGAAAAACAAAGCCCATTCCTCCCCAGTCCTGCCCAGACATGGAAGAAGAATGATGTGATTGCCCCACTGAAAAAAGGTACCAAATCATGTGGCTAACATACATAAGAATAATGGGTTAATATAAGTTATAAGAGTTAATAAGAAGCCTGAGCTAAGGGGCCAATCAATTTATCATTAATATAGACCTCTGTGTGATTTCTTTTGGGCTAGACAGCTGTGGAACCTGGTGGGAGGACAGAAACCAGGCAGGACAGAAATCTCAGACAATACATTCTCTTCCCCATCTAAAACCTATCATTTCACAAGGCCCAGATGATGCCTCAAAAAATACAGAATCTAAAGTAGCAGTTCTCAAATACTCCACTCAGGGATCCTTTAAAATCTACCAGTGCAGATCCCGTACCCCAGAACAACTAAACTAAAATCTCTGGATGGTTTGGTTTGACTTTCACTACTTTATTTTTTTTCTAGTGATATATATGTACCTCTCAGGTATACTAGCAATGCTGTTAAAAACTCAGAACTATTGGCTCAATGATACTTGAACCAAAGTTCCATCATCAATATGTTTGCCTTATGTGACTTTGAGTGAATTATTTCAACCTCTCTTAGTCTCAGTTTATCTGGGAAATGACTATAATAATATAATTTTCACACAGGCTTATTCATACACTTGAAAACAAAAAGCCATGCTTATGCACAACACATAGTAGCCATGTAGCAAATGTTAGCTATTTTTATGATGTTTTTATGAGTGTCAACAACAGTTACAGAAAATCTGATAACTACTCTTATCTAACACTATGATTTTAAGTATAAACACTTTAGAGATCATTTCAGTTAGTTCAAAGAGAAGAAATGACACATATTCTAGAAAGGCAAACGGTTGCTAAGCCAAGCACAGTTTTAATTCATACTCCAAAATCAAATGTTGTTTCAACTACACTCATTTATTTCACTTTAATAAATAATGTATTGAACACTACGCTAGGCCATATATCCAACTTTAAAATAAATTCCTAAAGAAAAAAAGATAACATCCATTTCAACTCACCCCTACCCTTGAGAATCATGCCCTGGTGAATGAGTACAATGTATAAACAAACAATTATACATACGTACGCAGACTCAGTAGGTTTATGACTCCATGATCTCATAAAAGAGGATGAGATTAACTATGTTAGTGTAATATGCAGACATCCCTGTGTATAAAATGACTGGACTGTATTTACATAAAATAATCAAGAATTTAATAGTGATGGAGGGACGCATGCAATGGATACGTTAGACAGAGAGATAGTTGGGATAAAGGCACTCTATCAGTTTGCCTCTAATCTCTACCTCCCTCCTTGAAACTCCTGAAGCATTTGTGTATGCCACTCATTTGTCAAATAATAATGTTTCATTTCAGGACATCTTTTTGATTATTGCCTTGAACTATTAATCTCTGATGTTACCTAATTTTTCATATTTCACCACCTCAGTAGAATTCCATCTTGAAGGAAGAATGATTTTAACAGATGCCCCTTTCTCCCATGATATTTTGCATATGGTCTCAGAGTGGCTACTTAATATTTACTGACTACATGATGCAAAGTGAGAACAGCCAAATCATCTTAAACAGGTACTAAATTCCTCATTTATCACTAGAGCACCCTGTGAAATAGGTTGTTCATTCCTATCAACTGTTTTTGTCAGGGTCCTGAAAACGAGGTTTGGGCTCACTCTGTATGTCTACTTCAACAAAGAATATAGTGCTATATTAAGGCAATCAAATGCCCTACGTGTTAAAAGCTTTAAGCATATTTCCAACAGCCTATTTTATTTTAAGGGCTCCAAATCAACAAAGATCGCAAAGTCAGGTCTATATTATCAGTGATGGAAATGAAGTATTTGGGGCTGAGGAGGTAACTCTGTGCATAAAGCACTTGTCATGAAAACATGAGCATCTGTGTTCAGATCCTCAGAACTCATGTACAGTTGCACACAGCAGTACATCTCTGTAAATCCCAGTGCTCTTTCAGTAGTATGGGATGTAGAGAAAAATAAATCCCAGAAGTGCACAGGCCACCTACTCTAGCCTGTACAGAAAAAAAAATAAGAGACCCTATCTTGAACCATGTGGAAGATGACTTCTACACACACATGTGTGTGTACTCCCATTCACACATATGAATATGTATGCATATATCTTATGTATGTACTCACAAAGATAAAGAAAAACAGAAAATCTCTGATTATATTAAGACTGGGTGAATCAATGTGGTTTGCTCAATTTTCAAATAATTATCAGGCACGTGGATGCAATTAGAAAGAATTAGTCAACTATGATAGCATTCTGTATCAGCATCCTGGCAAGAAGAAATGAGTAACGTAATGCTTAAATGGTTGGGGAAAGACTTTTTCTTTAAAAATGGGGAGGGGGATTTTGAAGTATTTTTAAGAGTTGGAAACTATATTACTATCTAAACCAGTGGTTCTCAATCCATGGGTCATGACTCCTTGGGGGTCACCTATTAGATATCCTGTATATCATATATTTACATTATGATTTGTGACAGTAGCAAAATTACAGTCCTGAAGTAGCAAAGAAATAGTTTTCTGATTGGCCTAGTTCCACAACATGAGAAACTGTATTAAAGTGTTGCAGCACTAGAAAGGTTGAGACCACTGATCTAGAAAAACCTTTGCCATCTTTGTTTTCAATTGACAGCCCCAAGCAGTGAGAACCTGCCTGATGCTTACTGCATTAGGGCCTGGCAAAGTAGATACAAATTAATGATATTCCTTTTGTAATGGTTCTAATGGGAATGTGGCCTATAGTCTCAGACATTTGAACACTTGTTCCCCATTTGTTGGTGCTGTCTGGAGAGGTTACGGAGAGCTACAGTCTTGCTGGAGGAAGTATATCACTGGGTGTGGGCCTTAAGATTTTAACTTTTTACCACTTATAGTTTGCTTTCTGCTTCACATCTGTTGTTGAAGATATGATCTCTCAGTTTCAAGCTCTGATTGCCTGTTGCTATGGTTTCCCCACTGTTTCAGACTCTAACCTTTGGGAACCATAAGCCCAAATCAGTTCTTCCTTTCTTAAGTTGTTTTTTGTCATGGTGTTTTATTACAACAACAACAACAAAATAACCAGCACATCTTTGTTCACTGATTCTCCCACATGTTAACAAGGTTATTCCTTTCCAATCAGAGTACAAACTAGGATTGATATAAAAGGGTCAATATCTATTTATGCAAAGAATATTTGGAAATTAAGATACTCTGCCCAGGGAGAAGACTTACAATTCAGTCAGAAAAGCTTGGTCAGACCAAGTATTACAATTAGGGCAGGAAAAAGAAGGGAGAATAATCTGATGAAATTACCCTTCTTCAATAACAGACTATTATTGGTTCATAAAATGAGTTATCTCCACTATTGTCTCTTCCTAACAAGCAGACTAGCCTTCCTACATATCCAACACTCTTTTACTCCACAGGTATTTATAGCGATCACAAATGATCTCTTATATTTGTCTGTATTTCAAGCACTCAAAAGACTGGGGAAGGAAAGAATCTCAAGTTTGAGGCCAGCCTGAGCTACATAACTGTGTCTTAAAAATAATGAAAGAAAAGAAGGTAGTAAAGAAAGGAAAAGACAGTAAAGAGAAAAGGAAAACACTTTTAAGGAGGTTTTCCTTTATGTGTATGAGTGTTTTGCTGGAATGTATGTGTACCACTTGTGTATCAAGGCTTGAAGGAGTCAGATCCCTGGAACTAGAGTTACTGATGGTTGTGAGACACCATGTGGGTTCTGGGAACAAAACTTGGATCCTCTAAAAAAGCAGCATATGCTCTTAAGCACTGACTTCCCCAACATTGGAAAACTACCTTTGAAATAGATGCAACATAATGAGAAGCTTAAATGAATGTGAACTAAGCAGACAGACAGTATTTCATATCATAGATGCCCCTTAGTGACCTTTATACACTGTGTGTAACGCTCTCTCACTGAGGGACTATTCTGTCTCTAAGAAGGTTCATCACTGCCCAAGTAGAAATTATAGGAATGGGACAGTGAAGTAGAAACACTTAAAGATTGACATTGTCATAGAAAACTATTGGTAACAAAATTCTAGGGAATCTGACACCCTCTTCTGATCTTCTTGGGAATCAGGCATGTACATGGTGCACAAATATACTTGCTGGAAAAACAAACAGACATATCTGCCTTCATTTAAAAAAACAGTAGGTAACAGGGATGTCTAAATAAATTATGCTAGATCAATTACATTAAGCATCTAGAAGTGATTATAAAAAATTGTGTACTGTGGACAAACATGGAAAAATATTGATGTGTTAATTGGAAAAGCAAAACATGAAATTGTACCTATAACAGCTACAGTGATTTCGAATTGCATGGGCCTGCACTTCAATGAAAATAATTATGTTACATAGGTAGATTATAGTCACATAAAATTTACTAATTATATCGAAAGAAAAATTATTCCGAAAACCAATGAAGCACAAATCAGTGATATCCAGCTTTACCACTGAGCTCTTTGAAAGTGGATTGATTTTTCAGATGTCAGTTTCCTTAGGTTGCTGTTAATAAATCTATGTTCTTTGAGTCCTTACCCGATGGTTGAAAGGGGACATGGGAGGATACAAAATAATTTTGCTGAGTTCCAGATCACAACAAAAGTAAGTGCGAGAGTACACATTTGTTGTAAAGTGTGCTGGGAAAAATTTTTTGTGGACGTTTTTTAAGTGGTTATAGAGATGCGTCTAGAAAGAGCCTATATGGCCGAGGATGGAAGTGATAATGAAAATGGTGAAGAAAAACAATAAAGAAAGGCTTGGGTAGCTCTGTGTTGAGTAGCAATTACATGAAACTGAAGTCAGCTGTTCCTAGAAATAAAAACATAAAACAGAATTGTTCCTTTCTGCTTTGAATCAAACCTAAACTGCTCCCAAATTGTCTACTATTACTGTAACTACACTGTGCCGCATAATGAATGTAAACTTCAGCACACACTTCTACACTCAGAATTATACACATTTCCAGTCCTATTTACAAATATTTATAGCATCTATGAAGTCCCACCAAGATGAAGACCATCTGCCCTCTTCCTCTTACATAAAACAATCTCAACTGAATGCTCAAATAGAAAAGGATGAGGCTATGGAACATTTATCTGAATAATGGATATAATTTAATGATACCAACTACAGTTCTCTTAATGACAGCTTGAATTTGTTCAGTGCCTTATTCAGCAATATTTTCACAGAGTCTAAGTAGCGATCAGAGGCTAAATCCCTGAAGATAATTATTCTATCAAAGCAACTCTAAATTTCACTAGAGCTACCAATTCTTTCCCATTTCAGGGGCCGTTTGCTGGTCATTCTGGAGTGATTTGACTGAAGCATATAATCAGAATAAAACTTCAGTGCATTTTCCTGCTCTAGACACCCAAGTCCCAAAGGCGCTGCTATATGAATTAATGTCCAGAGTCCCTTTGAAAGGCTGGATCCACCATTTGTGCTGATAGTTGTTTGCGTAAAACCATCAGTCACCTCAGAACAGATGAACTCATGACCTGATCAATACATTCTCTGAGAATTTTTGGCAACAGCTATGGTTGCCTTTCTTTTTCCCCCATGATACATTCACATTAACCTCCATTATGGCAACCCTCCAAATCATGCTTTCCTTAAGCAATACTCTATATTCTAGAACTTTCAGTCTCCATTACTCATCAAAACTGGTCTGAAATAAGTTTTCCAGGCTCTTCTTGTTTGGTAATGGGCTGAATATTCAGGGGAAAAGCAACATTTTTCAACATACTAAACCGTAAATATCATTCTTAAATTTAAAAAGTTGATCATTTACTATCTGTGAATAGTATATACAGTCAATAGCACAATTATTAAAAACTCCATAAAATATGTTAGTGAATTCATATTCTACAAACTTAACATTTACAGAGGTTTGAAAATGAATAAAGGCATGCTCACTGGCGTGATATAAAGACATTAATGTGTATACTACTCCATGGATCACTTTTTGATAACTTTTTGAAAAACTTTTTGATGTGTCTCAAGTATGAATAGAATTTAGAACCATTCATACAAATTAGCTATTACTCATAGTTTCTATAATCCCTAGTGTTTAATTTTTTTCTGTATACTCAAAGTGTGTGCATATGCATATGTGCACATAATTTGTATACACATTCTCTTGACGCTGGTACTATTATACTATTATCATTTCCCATTATATAAGAAATAGTAATCAGAGAGGTAACTTTATTAGATTACAATTACACTGCTAATTATTATTCAAAGTCAAAATTCAAACCCAGGTCCGTCTTATTAAAAAAAGTGTATGCACTTAATTCCCAAACCATATTGTTTCTCATTAAGCATTCAAGCAGTAAACACGCTTCAACTTTCTGTTTCCTTAATCAAGTTAAATAGCACTAATGGAGAAGGGCTGTCAGCCATTGGGGGTGTTAATTGGAGGTGAATTCTTGAAATCACACCTGTGTGCCAATCTATTAGTGCTCAAACATATGGTCAAGATATAGCTTTAAAATTACAGGGAGAGGTGTATGTTTTAAAATGCCAATATTGAATTTTTAAATAAGTGAGAAATGGCAGTCCTGGGAAAGAAAAGCAATTTTATCTTTGGTCCTCAGAAGTAGGCTCTCTGGATGTGAGGGGGATCTGGCAGTGGGTATCCCCTTACTCCCTCTGAATGGACATTAGCCCACTTGAGCATGTGGTTCTCGCAGGCTTTGTCCTTCTCCTCCATTCTCTCTGCCTTGCGTAAAACTCTTAGATTACATTCCTAAAGCTGGCCACTAGGGTCTATTCCCTTATTTGGCCACGTCTTCCTCCTGAGATTGACTACCAAAGTTCTACAATCAAAGTATTGAAGTCCAGCAATCAAAAGCCCCCTTTAGTTCACCAAATTGACATGCCCAATTAAAATTAACCAGCTCATCCTAACACAGGGTTTCCCCTTTACCTTTATAAACCACCACTTACCTATATATCAGGTCTGTCTTCCCTCTATTCAGAGGCAATCATTTGTCCCCCTGGGATGAGTATCCCTGCCCCATTCCCTTGTTCCTTTCCCCTGTCCTTTGTTCCCTATCTCCTTTCCCACCATATCCTAGCCCATTCTAACACAGAGCTCCCCCCTTTCTACTCCTTAAAAATTACACCTGCAAGGTCATTTGCTGCTGTTTTCTGCCAGAGTCAGATAGCAGTCACTTTTTTTCCTCCTCACTGAAATGAATAATCTCTCGGGGAAAACAGCTGTTGGTTTGGGTGTAGTTTGGATCTGGAAGGAGCCTCCACTGTGTAGGAGTCCCCTTCACACTTAACACTCCATGGGAATCCATCTCAAAGCTGTACCCGTGAGTTTAAGAAGATGATCTTCCTGGAATAAATTCTTCAGTCAAGGGTGTACAGGTAGAGGAGCTCACCTTCAAGAACCTCCAAACAAGCTCACATAGTGTGGATTCTGGATTCAGCATTTTTAAGGACTACAAATTCCCAGTTACCTTAATTCTTTCCCCCGCCTCTTATATCAAACTCCAGAAATTCATGTTATTACAAGACCTCCATCCAGGGTTTTCTGATGCTCCTCAAGGCAAGTAGGTCAACTATCAAACCTATAAATACCACTGATTAAATACAGTGGTAAAGTTGCCTGGTATTGGCATAAAAACAGACAGAAGAATCAATGGAATCCAACTGAAGGCCCAGATATTAATCCATGCACCTATGAACAACTGATTTTTGACAAAGAATGAAAAAATATAAAATTGAAAAAAGAAAGCATATTTAACAAATTGTGTTGACATAACTGAACATGAACATGTAGAAGAATGAAAATAGATCCATATTTATCGCCATGCACAAAACTCAAGTCCAAATGGATCAAAGACCTCAACATAAAGCCAAACACACTGAACATTTTAGAAGAAAAAGTGGCAAGTACACTTGAATGCATTGGCACAGGAAACCACTTCCAAAATGCAACCCCAGTAGCACAGACACTGAGAGAAACAATTAATAAATGGAACCTCCTGAAACAGAAAAGCTTCTGTAAAGCAAAGGACACAGTCAACAAGACAAAACGGCAGCCTACAGAATTGAAAAAGATCTTCACCAACCCCACATTGGACAGAGGATTGATCTCAAAAATACATAAAGAACTCAAGAAATTGGTCATCAATAAAAATAAATAAATCCAATAAAAATGGAGTACAGACCTAAACAGAGAACTCTCAAAAGAGGAATCTAAAATGGCTAAAGAACATTTAAGGAAATGCTCAACATCCTTAGCCATCAATGCAAATCAAACAACTCTGAAATTCCATCTTACACCTGTAAGAATGGCCAAGATCAAAAACACTGATGACAACTTATGCTTGAGAGGTTGTGGGGTTAAGGAAACATTCCTGCATTGCTAGTGGGAGTGCAAATTAGTACTGCCCTCTTGAATATTAGTATGGTAATTTCTCAGAAAATTAGGAAACAACCTACCTCAAGACCCAGTAATACCACTTTTGGGTATATATCCGAAGGATGCTCAATCATACCACAAGGACATGTGCTCAGCTATGCTCATAGCAGCATTGTTTGTCATAGCCAGAACCTGGAAACAACCTAAATGCCCCCTTGACCAAAGAATAAATAAAGAAAATGTGGTACATTTTTTTTTACACATCAGGAAAAAATGACATCTTGAAATTTGCAGGCAAATGGATGGAGCTAGAAAACATCATATTGAGTGAGGTAACCCAGACCGAGAAAGACAAATATTGTATGTACTCACTCATAATTGGCTTTTAGGCATAAAACCAAAGAAACAAGCCTACAATTCACAATCCCAGAGAACTTAGACAACAATAATGACCCTAAGAGAGACATACATGAATCTAATCTACGTGGGAACTAGAAAAAGACAAGATCTCCTGTGTAAACTGGGAGCGTGGGGACCTTGGGAGAGGGTTGAAGGGGAGCAGAGACAGAGAGGGGAGCAGAGAAAAATATATAGCTCAATAAAATAAAAAAAATAAAATAAAAAGAGCAAAACATCTGTTGGAGAAAAATTAATCCACCTGTAGCAAGATTGGTAAAAACAAGATGATTAATAACAAGTGAGGTCCATTTACCTCTGTTTGAGACTTAGCTTACTAATTGTAAAATTTTAAGAAAATAACTGTCTGTAAATGAAAGTAACAGTAGCATCTCCTTCATAGGAATTTTGTGAAAATTAAATGAGTTAATTCATGTAACACACATAGAATATGCTTGAAGGATAATTAATGTATAATAAAGGTAAACTGTAATTGACCAGACGTCTTTTCTTAGTTGGAGTTAGCACAGTCTGGAGAGGCATATTACAGGCGTTTCCATTATGCCCACAAAAAGAAGCTTTAAGCTTCCTCTCCAACATGATGACAAAGGAATGATAGGGTTGTTGTGACAGTAAGGAGGGACAAAATGATTCAAGTTACCCAGTTGAGTGGCATTGTATTATAAGCACCCAACAAGTGTCATAAAGCACTAGCTTCTATAAAGCAGAGTCCAAAAATGATAGAAAGGGGCACTTTAAGTCGGCCAGTTGTTCCCTAGATCAATGAATCCTCAAAGGACACTTATACTGACACCAGTGACAGGGAGAGCATCCCTCCCAAACAAAAGATACACTCATGACAGTCTCAGAATCTTAGCTTTTACTTTTAGTGAGAGAATGCTGGGATTTTTGAAATGCCATTTTCTTTTCAGAAAGCAGAGTAGTCTGAGCAAGTATTTAGAAAAGGATGTCCTTTGGGCATCTGCAAAAATACTAATAATTGACAATATAGTGATAATACCTTTTTCTATTCTTGATGTTGTATGTTGTGGTGTAGAAACTGAACTCAGGGCACTGAACATGCTAGGCAAGCCCTGTACCTTTGAGCTGAGTCCTCAGGCCAGTTCAGTTTGATAGAGTTTTGTCCGCATCTTTCAAAGGTTTTTTTTTTCCTCAATAACCCTGTTTGGGCATTCATTCAACATCACCATGAGACAGTTAAGGTGGGTGTTGTGATAGTGATTTCATAGAGTGGGAAATTTTGTTCATCTGGTTGGCTAGGTGGGATTATTCATCGAATGTCAAAGATGAGATCAAAACCCTTTCTACTATTTACCCGTCTAGTATTCTCCCTGAAAGTGCCAAATGAACCAGCTTTGTTTTAGCATCAGTGACATTCATGGCTGAGGTCAGTAGCGCATAGAGGAAAACAGGACTTAGTCAAATGCATTTCCAAGCATGGTTCTCACATATGGCAGATTTCTTCACCTTTGTTAGAGATAACTGCCTGGAATTTGAACCACAGCTAGGAACTTCAGATTTGCACCCTTTCCAGTACTTCTTTCCATTATATCAGATGTCAACAGGTTCCTGACAAACAGGAATTTATTCTTTCCTTTTCTTAAAAATGTTATTGATACAAACCAAGTCCCAGTGGCAGGAACAGAAGTGTGTATGTGCCTCCTATGAATTCAGAGTAATTTTACAATAGACAAACCTATACATATGCTATGGGCAAATGCTCCACAAGGAGGGAATTTGGACTCCTGAAAAGATGCAAATATCAGAACATTTCCTCAAGGTGGAGCCTTGAAAAGTCACTCTCCTTTTTAATAATGCAGTCGATCACTTTTGTATTGCAAAAACTTGTACACTATGGAAGGAAAAAAGGAGAAATGCAATAATAACGTGGGATTGTGAGGAGCTGAGATTTACCGACTGGGAAAATGCAGCTGTGAAGTGAACAAGCAGGGATGGGGAAGAGGTATTGCTTCAGGGTGTTGTCTTGCATCCCCAAACAAAAGACTTTGTTTCTCACCAATGATGCTGTTGAGACTGATTCGCTCCTCTGAACTGATTTCCTCCTAAATCTAGTTCTGGAATCAGAACAAGGCAGTCTTTACCCTCTAACACCAACCCAAGCTATGTGCTATCTAACCTTGATATAAGGCAGTGTGAGATGACAAATATATATATATATATATATATATATATATATATATATATATATATGTATATATATGCATGTATGTATGTATGTATAAAGATATATATTTTCTTCCCTAGTCACTCTGCTCCTGGTGAGAATGCTGACACATTTGACTCCAAAGATGGAGTCCGTCCAAAATCTGTTTTCACAAGCTACTTTACACTTTTCTGTGAGGTGGGTTCATTTTGAAGAACTAGTCTGAAAAAGGCCATGTTGTTTTCACACCCTAGAACTCTGTCACATATAGCAACATTTAACATAACAGAACCAGAAAGGCCTATCATAGATAGCATATATGCTAAATAATTCAAATAGTGAAATGGAGAAATGGCATACAATTACAGAATACCCACTCTTTAACTCAACTAGAACTGTGGAGATCAGATGAAGTCCCAGGCGAATGTGTATTGTTGACCTGAGCATGGCCATGTCAGGTACTCCAGTGCCTCCCACCTATGAGAATTTCAAACCAAGGCAGGCTCAACAGAACTGTAGCACTTTCCCCAGTCTAAGTAGGAACGAAAACAAACTGTTGACCTTTAACTAAAACCTTTGTGTGCAGAAAGTAGCAACTGCAACTGCCTCTTCCTGAATGCTGACAGTGTGTGCAGAAACTACCAAATGCAGCCTGGCCCTCTGTGACATCAGCCTGAGACTGCTTCCCTACAGAGAAATCCTATGGAGATTACCTAACCTGTCTCCTTCTCCATCCTCTGTATATAATAAACCTGCAGCGCTTCCAGGCTCATCTCCCTCCGATGGCAAGACCCACCCAAGTCCAGCTTTTCTGTATGTGTGTTTGTCACTTCTTTATTCCCTGTCACCCCACTTAGGTCAATCCCTAAGGCATGCAGGTCACCGAGTGGAAGCTTCTCACTTTACTACTGTTTTGAATTATAAGGGGAAATAGGAATTCAGTCTCCTCGCTGGGGAAATCTTTAGCATATAACACTTCCGCAATCACTTCCTCCCTTATGAGACGACTGCTTACAAATAAACATGTATTTATGAAAACATAAAATTTTGATATTAAGGACAGCATAAATCCCTCTACACACTTCAAAACATACTTTATGCTTTTCAAAGCTGCTCTTCCAGTAAACTTGCCTATTTCCATAATATCATGTACTGAAATCTCTATCCCCGAGGTGCAAGCTTCCAAATATTCATCATAATATGAACCCTATCACATATGTTTCTCCCAGAGGAGTGACTATTGCATAGAAAGGCAAGTAAATGAGTTAGCTGTGGAGATAGGAGCAGTGCCTATCTAATTAACCGCAGCGCTGGGTGAAGAGGAAGGGGAGGGCGGCAGCAACAGGAGAACGCTGAAATCCACTCTCAAAAGCCACTATGTTGTCATCGCAAGATGTTTACTTAATGATCCTTCCATCCTTGGAAATCTAGCACCACTTTCACATGTGGGAATCCCATGCCACAGCTCCTGGATTTCTGTAATTGTCTTGTTTACTTCCGTGGCATCTCCTGCACAGAACTCTAAAATAAAATAATAACAATATTCATGACACCTGAATTTTGGGCAGAAAATACTTAGCTCTCCTTATACTGTTTTTTTAAAATCTTGGGAAAAATTCAACGCATTAAGGCTTGGGAGGGCTTTCCAAAACACACTGGCCCTGGCACACATGAATAGTCAATGACAGATAGTTCAGTAAGAATTGTACAAACTCTGAGATGGCTCCCTGCACTGAAAATGAGGTGCAGGTTCAAAGCAAATCCCTATGTTGTTGATTAGCGCTAACAGGAGTGTGGATAAGACACTGAAGTTTGAAACTGCAGATTTATTTTAGTATTACAGCAGTGTCATTATTCCATGAGGTGTTCATCATTAGTCACTGACCCAAGTATCCTATCCTTCTAATATGGTAGTTGAAGAAGGTGATTAATATCTGTGTTCTTGGAAATCCAAATATAGCCTATAACTTTCTTTGTTGTTTAATGCAACAGACTTTCATGGATAGAATACATATTGTCACTAAGATGTTCTGATTAAAAAAAACTGTAATTTCTACCATCCAACTGTAGCACTCCTCCAAATTGCAGTTATAGGATGTAAACAAGTAATTAGCTTCTGTAGGTTTGGTCTTGCAAATTTCAATTATTTTGCAAAATACATCATCAATGACAAACATATATGCTGGATAGTCTCCAAAGAAGTGCACAATTGCCTCATTTTCTTGTGTCTTCAATACAATAATTTATTTGACAATTATTTCCTATGCACACAAGATATTTTAGGACCTCTGCTACATGTTCATGATATAAAGTTAAAGAGTTAGCACACGTACCCTCCCCTAAAGTTGGAGTCTAGAGACAAAAAAGCAGATTCTGAACTTTTTGGTATGCTATGAAAGAAACACGCTATGAATGTCACTCTCAACCTGAAATATGAACAAGAAAAATCAAGAATAACTATGAAAATATTGTCTGAATTACCTATAAAGCCCACATGTGACCTTAATGATTAGAGCCACAAAATTCTTAAGTGGCCACTCACTTTGGGACCTCAGCACTTCAGTAAGAAAATATGAGGTGTAAAATATGAGTAAAAACCCTGAACTTTCAACAGCCCACACAGTTAATGGAATAATAAACTCAACTTTCAGTAAAACACTGAACTTTCAACAGTCAAAACAGTTAATAGAATAATGAACTCAACTTTCAGTAAGTTATTACCAAAAATACAACACAATACTAATTTAGTGATAGCTAATTAGAGTCTTGACTCAGATATTTATTAAAGCAAAAACTCAAAAAACGGAATCAAAATTTAAATGTCCCTAATAGTTTTAAAAACAATTCAGGATTTTTTTCCCTATGAGTTGGAGATATCATTTAAATGAATCAAAATGAAGATTAAATGATCTGATTACCACAACTAGGACCCAAAGCATGAATTTTATTCCAATAACTGCAAGATTATTGTTTTAAAATCTATCCCCTACTCTTTCTTCACTTTTTCTTGTTATTTATTTTTGAGACTATAATTGAATTACAGAATTTCTTCCTTCCTTTTCCCCCCTCCAAATCCACCAAAATATCCCCCACTCTTCTCCAAATTCATGTCTTCCTTATTCATCTACTGTTATTGCATACATATATGTATTTATATACTATACAGTCATAAATATAACCTATTGAGTCCATGCAATGTTCCTTTTCCAGTTGACTAATTTTCTAAGTGATTTGTTCTTTCCTACCACACTATTAAAAATGGCTTAAGTAGTATTCTGATAGAGATAAGATACCATAATGCTATTTGTGTTGTGCTGTTAGTCAATAAAGTGTGTATTGTCTACACTGCAGCTATTAAGAATAATTTCCTCACAGCACCTTGCACAATGGTTGCCTTTCCAGTCATGGAACCTAACTGCTGTTCTATGTCACCTCTATCCTGTTGCCATCTATACACTAGAGGAGAGAAAGAAAGAATATCTGTCAGCTCTTGAGGGCACCTGTATCAGTAAAGGGACCCAACAGTTACTGTTTTTCCAGTCTTCAAAGATTCCCAGTTTTTTAAACATGATGAACCAATCATTAGCAGACTTGGTTCCTAGTTCTAGCTACCACCCTTCTGGGGTCAAAGGTTCCCTTATGACTCATATTCCTCTTTTCTAAGAGTGTTGATCTCAAATGTTGCTTTTATTATTCTAGAATTCTATATTTTACACTTTGTTTATAATATGTACCAGGAATAATTTCAAAACAGTATTGTCAACATATGTTTTAATAAAACCTTGGCAAGTAGTGCACGATAAGCAGGTTCTTCCGTAAGCTGAGCATAGGAGCTTAAAGGCCTAGGCTCTGGAGCCAAACTGCTTTGGCTGAAACTTCAGCTCAGTACTGTATTAGTTGTGTGATCCTAAGCCAATTATGTTATGTTTCAGTGCCTTGGTTTTCTACTCTGTAAAGAACAGGGATATTGATAATCTTCCCAGGGATGTTGTGAGGATTAAGCATGTGGATTCACATGAGAACTTGAAAGAATTCAATAAGTAAAGGATTCAGTAAGTAAAATTTATTAATAGTGCTGCAATCATCAACATTATTTAATGTATCTGAAAAATTTAGGAAAAAAATTAACTCCCAAATTTAGAAATAATCTATAATCCAGGAAGCAATAGTCTTTTTGAATTTACTCAACTTCACAATTCTTTTCCTCATTCCCCAGCTTTTCCTTATGGTCTTTTGTTGAGGCAAACAGACCTTGGGAAACCCACTGTGAACTAGGGGCTAAGGGACACAGAATCTACCTTGTCTTCTCTACTAATTAGGTATGTGACTTTGGGGAAACATCACACAATATCTCTGCTCCCAAATCACTCACTGAAATAAGACCCTTGAGGAACATAACTGACAAAACTTCATTATGCTGAAAATTCAAAACTACTGCATGGCAAACACTTTTTGAAGACCATGGGGGCTGATCAAACTGCCCCTACTTGATAGATAATATAAACGTTTTTATCTTCTACAGAAGACTTTTAGCAGTACTAAATCAGTAGCAGGTTAAGTTCTGCTGAGAAGCCATGGAAAATTAAAAATAAGAAAGAATCCTGAGAAAAACCCACAGTCAGCAGCTAGAAACTTCTTAAAAGTAGACATGGGGTTCTTAGAGACCAGAGGTCCTTAAGTGAGATTTTTGTCCCTCTACTTTCCTTTAGAGAGAAAAAATTAATTTGCAAAGGGAAAACGACTTACCTATGGTCACACAGAAACTTAGCCACAAGCATGTTCTTTTCTGCTACTTCATAAAAGTACTTCAGAATGTAAAGGGAGATTTTCAATTCCCTACCCTGCCCTTACGTGCATTTATCTTCACAATCCAGTCTAACCCTGAAAAGTTGCAGGAGCATAGTTTTGAGATCAGCATTCCTGCTGGTACTCTGGTCTCAGTGAGGAACAAAGAAAAAGCAGGAATCAGATGCAGAAAGGAGGTACCCTTTGCTGTGTATACCTGTGCACAATATAAAACTCTGTCTAGAACTAACTCAAGTTCTCCTCTCTATAGGAGTTCAAATCCAGCTCACAAAGCCTGACACCACAGAGGAAGTTGGACTCTATTTGTTTGTTCGTTTGATAATGAGCATACTGCAAGGATGCTTGCTTAGAATTACTAAAGCTGAACATTCATAACCCCCTTGGAGTTCTGCTCTTTGCTTATCTAATAGACTTTTACACTCACTTGTATTGGTTGATTCCCTCTAGGCGTGAAAGTGAGAGGCAAGGAAGAGAGAGAAAGGGAGAGTGGAAGCTGTGAAATAGGAGTAGAGGGAACAGGAAATTTCCTCTCATCCTTATTAAAGCCTTAATAAAATTCTGATTTAATCTCTTAAATGGCCTGGTAACATTTCCAAAACTCAGTTTCTCAACTATAAAACAGAAATGCTGGCAGTCCCCCTCTAGCCGAATTTTACCAGAATTCTATTCATTTATGCATAAGAAGCAGGGCCTGAGGTCTAGGTCAGTGGAAAAGCCCCTGCTTAGTATGCATAAACCTTTGGTTCAATCTCTCTCTCTCTCTCTCTCTCTCTCTCTCTCACACACACACACACACACACACACACACACACACACACACACACCGAGACAGACAGACAGACAGACAGACAGACAGACAGGAAGAGAGTAACAGAGGCAAAGGAACAAAAACAGAGATAGAGATAGAGGAAGAAAGAGGGAGAAGGAAGATGGAGAGGTGGGGTGGAAGGCAATGTCAATCTAGCATATGGCCATTGTCCAATAAACAGCGACCAGCAACTGCCTTCTACTTGCATATATTGGTGCTGCAGTATAAATTAACACTGCCTAAGAAAGGACAATTTGGAGATATAAATCTTAAGTCCCTAAATGTGAACTGCATTTCCAGAAAATTTTCCTGGTGAAAACAAACCAATATGCAAAGATTACGGAGTTATACATAAGGAAATAGAAGAAAACACTAACAAATGTTATGTCTGATATAATGAAGAAGGGTGACTACAGGTGACGTCTGTAGTTTCTATCTTTTGTATTGCTTTGTGTTGTTTGAAGGGGTTAGACTAAGCACATGCCATTTATCAAATAACAAAAAATAATAATACAGTTTTTTCTTTAACATGTTTAATTTCTTGATTTTTTTCCCTAGAAGATCTATGTCCCAGAGATTTTTTTTTTTAACCGTTCACCATTCTAGGTTCAAAGAGCTGAACTTACTTCAGAGAGCTGTCTCTTGATTACTTCAAGTGAATTCCTGGAAATACTCTAGCCACCCTTCATACTTTTTGTCTTCTCTTAAATGGAGGATGAGGACATGGAAAATAAAAAGACCCTAAGTTGAAAAATCACTACACAAAGCTACACAGAACATACCAAAGCATCCCAGACAAATGGCAATGCAGATAAACACTCTATCACAAATAAAGCCCCTCTCTCAGCATCCGTCCTTTTCTTTCCCTCACCCAACCTGCTCTCTAGGTAAGTTAATATCCTTGTGCCAGCATTAAGTCTCCTAGCTTTGGTCAGGCTGTGTCACGGCCCTAGAATTATTTAAACATTGAGGAGTTTGTATATATTAGAGTTTGAGAAGAGAGACCAATGCATGCACATAGCACCATAAAAATTCTGCCGAGTGCCTGCTTCCCTGGCTCATTGTGTCCTTCGGACAGCAGTGACAAATGGAGCAGTCTGTGGAGAGCTCCTCCTGGTGACATGAGTTACCTTGCCAACTAGGGCTCATTACAAAACACGAACCATTGCACTAGGCTGGAACAGAAGGCAATTTTCAATTCATTTATAGCTCATGCCACTCACTTGTTTCACCTCAGCTCTTAAGGGGATGGTTTTGCAAACATAAGACTGTTTAGCTATATGAATTAGTGACTTAAATATAAGCTTATCGCCAAAACATATTAGGTATCTCGTTCTGTTTCTTTGTAGTCAATTGAAACTAGAAATCAAACCTTTCTGACTTAAAATTTACATGTAGGTCCTGGAAATTATATTAACAGAGTTTATGCCAAACTCAAAACACAATTCACATGGCACACCTCTCCCTTGTAGTCACCAGTTAGACATTTAACAAGCAACAGAAGAATGCAGCTTGAATGGCAATACTGTCTCCCATTTCAATCCAGAAATCACCAATCTGACTATCAATTGCTTTTCTTCTTTCAAATACGTTTGATCATTATCAAGTAACAAGCGCATAATATAAGATAGTGGCTAAAACTGCCTCATCAGTAGGGGATAACAACTTAAAAATGCATTAAATAGACTCAGGTTTGCAATACTAATTTGAAGACTGTTCGTTGTCATAAAGAGATTGAGAAGTATGTCAATCTTTGTTGAACCAGTCAGTATGTGCCATATTTACTTAAAGACTTTGTTTAATTTAAACAATAATGTGAAAGGAATACTCTTTACTCTTATTTTATAGATGACAAGAAAGATTGGAACCACAGTAATCACCTACCTTGCCTACTGATATTCAACACTAAATGTCAAGAGCCATTAAGCCTCTTTCAAAGATTACATATAATTATGGTGATGCTGATATTAATAAAGAGTTGATAGCCCCCACACAAGTCTTTTTTATTATTTATGAAGAGTGTGTTAAGTTTTGAAGTTTCAGCTGTCCATAAAAAAATCACAAGCTAAATGGAAGGTCTTCAAACCCACAAACAGTCAATATATCATGATGAGTCAATAGACCCCAGCATTTGGACAATTGAGATAGGCAAGTAATGACATGTAATTCAGTCTAGAGTACCCATTAAATCCTACATCATCTGGGGTCTACCAAGATAAGGTTTGTAAGACATGATCAGTTACATTACAGATATCAAGTGCTCATAACCAAGTGAAAGTATTATTTCATGTTTTGTCCACAGCATAATTTTGGTGGAAAAGAATATTTTCTTTCTCAAGATAGGATATTTGACACATAATCATTGAGCAATGGCTCTGATTTATTGTTACATATGCAAATATGTCCAAAATCCTTTAGGGAAGTATCAAGACTTCTTCCACAAAGACACATCTATTTTGAGGCATTTGCTCAAGATATTGGCCAAAGTCTCTCTGAAATTTAGAAGTTGGCTAATGCTTACTGTATATATGCGTGAAGTCATAATTTTCAAATATACTAAACCCCATAAGGTCTGGACTTTTCTTTTTTTTATAAAAGAAACTCCAACCTCAAATTTTGTGTAAAATTCTACTCTTTCCCAAAAGATTTTCTTGATTTTATCATATTCTTACCCTTTCTGTCATAGTTATGTACTGGTTTCAGGTTACTTCCAAGATTCACTGAAGACTATCATTTGTTCTTTGTAAGAATCCTCTCTACTTAATTGTAGCAAAAATCTAGTTTGACTCCAAAAGCTACATGAAAAGAATTTCTCAGTCCCTCTCAACTTTGACTCTCTGAATCTGAGTGACCTGTAGATATTGTAGATATTATTTGTAAAACATCTCTTTCCTGAAATATACAGAGAGCTCCCGGATCACAGACATCAAGAATATGATCCTGGACTCCAACATGAAAAGTTTTCTAACATGGTATGATGTGTAGTCAAGCTCAAATACAGCTCTCCATCCTTGCAAGTTTATGCAGCCTAGCAGATTCTTGGAGTGGGTAGATTCCTCTACTCACTGGTCTCTGATCCTGCCCATGGCCATCCCTACAATTAACTCTTGCACACAATAACTGTTCAGTCTCTGGGGTCATGACTGTCAAACTCCTTTTCTCTAACAGCAGTGTTCCTATGCTCTAGTTCTTCCACGCCCTTATAGTTCATGCCACCAGACCTTTGGTCTTTCTATATGAAGGACCATTTCTTCATTATTTCATTAACGACTTGCCCCAAACACCAAACCTCATAGCTTTCTTAGTGAAACATACAAATAATAGGAAAGCATACAGAGTATCAAGGTAGAGCCAGACATGTAAACACAAAATCATCATACAACATGAGAAGGGCCGCCTTCTATAAAATCAAACTCTTCATCACTCTTTCTATTGCTGTTCACACACTGTCATTTCAATCCATATGTGTTTATTTAATGTTTTTTTTCTTCTCCTTACATTTGGAAATAAAATTCAAGAAAGTAGATTTTTTTTCTTATCTCTTCCCAGTGTGCGAAACAGTGACTGACACAGCAGTGTTCAATTGACTGCTAATAAATGAATGGATACAATAGAAAAGTGCTGTTGGAGATATGTGAAGAAGGCACAAAAGACAGGAGAATCTATTTTTGATTGAGGGATGTAGGAGTGTGTGTGGGGGGGAAAAGACAGGGAAAGAGAGCATGTGTGTGTGTACAGATGAGAAAACAACTCGTGTGGGGGATGGAGATAATTAATAGAATTTTTCTCTTTCTCATGGACACTATGGTTAAATTATTTTCCTTGGGTCCTTGGGCTAGGCTAAATATCTTCTCTGGGTTCCCTTAGCAACATTAACATGTCTCTAATCTCACTTGAAGAGATATTTTAAATATTTATTTGATACATGAAAACCTATCTTATGTCTACAAGGGTAAGGACAGTAGTCCTCCTTTATACATTGTTCTGATTTCAGTGTTTCAGTCAATCACTGTTAAGTAGGGTCTAAAAACATCAGAAGGAAAATTCCAGAAATAAACACGTTATAACTTTGAAATTGTGCACCGTTCTAAAGAGCATGATAATATTTTGTGCTTTCGCATGCCATTCCAGCCTGCTGAGAACACTAATCATCCCTTTGTCTGTTGCGTGCATAGCACACAAGCTACTCACTCATTAGTCATTTAGAAACTACCTAGGTTATCAGAATGGCTGCATGTTATCACAGTATGTTCAAACAGCTTTCATTTTACTTAGTGATAGCCCCTGAAGAACAGTAGTGATGTTAACAGTCTTGATATGGCAATAAGAAACTATGAGGAACTTGCCTTGAAAGAGAGACCACATTTACACACACTTTAATATTCAGCTGTGGTTTTGTTTTTCTATTATTAGTAATCTCTTCCTATAGCTAATTATAAATTAGACTTTAATCACAGGAATACTTGTATAGAAAAAACACAGTCCTACATACAGAGAGTTCAGCACTACTCATCAACTCATATTCCTATTTAGGGACTTAAAATGCATTCCTCGCTGATAAGGGGGCTGCTGTACAGCATGCTACATCTTTTATAAAATGCTCCCATAACAGCAGTCAAAAATAATGTTCATCAAATGTTTGTTACCTGAAAATAATGGATAGATGATTATTTTTAAACAGTGGTAGTCTAGTTTAGAAGGTATTTACATCATTGGGAATGAAACATTTTGGGATAGATTTTAATTGAACATAATATCACTTGGGAGCATTCTGAGACAACCCTGAGAATAGCAGAATGTCTGAGATTTCAATAGGTATGGAGCCAAACCAATCTTTGTACCACATTTTCTTCTGCCTGAGCAGAGGCACTGTGGGTTGGAAACATGCCGTACATATGATGTCTGTCAAAAGGGGGGAAAGAAATAAAGAAAAATAGGCTAGGGTTAGCACTAACCTTGAACCAGGCCATCTGACTGTGGGCAAAAGAAATCAGAGGCAAGCATTTCATTAAGAACCTGACACATCAAGTGAAGTATTAATGGGCTGCTTCTAAAGAGAAAATGTCAAAGTGAATGCCCTCTGTTCCTGGTGGGTTTGAAGTGGACAAATTGTAGTGCATTCTGATGAGGAGCTGAGCGAGGTGCATCACATCAACTGCTTGAGAATCCAAAGTGACAAATTGTACCAAGCAACATGGAGGCATGCATGACATTTGTTTCTGCAAACTAAGCAAAGTGCCCTCAGGGACAACACTGAGCCAACTTCTGAGTAGTTTGCTTTGCCACAGTCCATCCCCAGGCTTGCCTTTTCTTTTTGAAAGAGGTAAGTGTTAACACAGCTACCACAAGGTAGAAGTGCCAATGTCCCTGGAAGTTAAAGTGCTATTGGCAGGAATCGGCTATGGTAAGAAAAGAAACGTAGAGCTATGAAACTAAAGGCAAATGTCAGGTTATCACACAGAAGAGTGAAGGAAAGGAATCTAAATAAGGAGCCAAAATAGACAGACAAGGCTCCTATTCAATGCAGTAACTGGGACATCTTTACCATGACATATGAAGTACCAACATGAGTTCAACAATTGTAGGGATGCTATGCCTGGAGAGTGCAATTAAAAAAGAAACATTTTATGATTTTTTTTCAAAGTTTATTAAATTATGAAAGTTTCCATTTCCGCCCCTCCTCCCAACACCCTCCCCCTCCCCCCTCCCCCTCCTCCTCCCTCTCCATCCCTAAGAGCAGTCAGGGCTTCCAGCACTGTGGGAAGTTCAAGTTCCTCCCCCCTCCCTCCAGGTCCCGGAAGGTGAGTATCAATGTCCTTATAGCTATTATTTGATTATTTCCAAGCCCAAAATGTTACAATTGAAAGTGGAACAGTAATTCTCAAAGCCCAACATACTTCTTTTCCATGCCAACAATGAGAACATTAATGTGGTGTTTAATAGATAGTCCTGTCAACATGAATGTTGGGTATCAACTTTATTCATCTTTCTCTTCTCTATAATTATTTCCTTCTTATATTCTATGTTACTGTTTAATCCTTCTGGGAATATTTGTGGATAACACATTTCTAAATATAATTACAGGTGTTTACAGATATCTAACTTATAGAAATATCTATTAAGACATAAGAAGTAATAGCTAGAGAAGAAGTGGCTACTGCCATGGCTCCTCTCCTCTCATTAACCCTCTTGTTCTCTCTCTCTCTCTCTCTCTCTCTCTCTCTCTCTCTCTTTCTGCTTCTTCTCTCTCCTCATCTCCCATCTCCCTCCCTATCCTCTTTCCCTTTCCGTTCCATAACCCACTAAATAAATACCCACTTTCTCTGCAAAAAAGGAGTAATAGCTAACTCCAGAGAAAAGAAGGACAAGCCATAACATTCTCACAGAATATATTTGAAGAGATGTGTCAATCAATAGGTAGAAAAGACAGGAAATGAGAAAGAACATAGAGACAGAAACAAAGACCAGAAAAATGCATGAAAGTGATTTTTGCATAATCTTAGATTCTACTTTTTAGTCCAAGGCTTCTGCCATGATTAACAACTACTCATTGAACATGTTTTATAATGTTTATATCCATTTTATCATCAAGGAAGATATTATTCTATCCAGTGAGAGACTACAAATAGCCTAGATACCTATATCTGGTTACTTGACATGTAGACTGCCTTAAGAGAAAAGTAGCAATGTGAAAAATGAGCTTGCCTGAATATCAGACATTACCTAACTCAGAATGCAAGATTTAGAAGAAAATGTTGCCTCCTTCTCTCTTAATTTTATATATATGTCTTAAAAGATAAAAATCTCAATAAGTTTTGAACTACTGCATTATAATACAACTAACTCCTGCATAAACTCAGGAGTACTGTGACTGAAGATGGATCCTTCGAAACATAATCAATAGAAGATTATGCAGTAAACCTGCCACAGAAAGTTCACATGTACCTTGGCACCTAATTTCAGCACGAAATCCCATTGTAAATAAAATCTCCCTTCCAGTGACGAAAATACTGATCATAGTAACAAGATTCCCAAGGAATTATTGGTATTTGGGAGAAGGGCCTAGTCGGTAAATGAGCAAGGTAAGAACTTGGGTCTATTGCAATATTGATGTATCAGCTACAATCTGGGTTTTTATAGCATCTTTTCAAAATAAGCTCGATCTGCTGGAGCATTTCTAATACAATTGTCCATTCTTTCTAAGAAAGATTCCCATTAAATGCAAGGGGATAAAATTTGCTGGTTGTAGCATGTTTTCTTCTGAGCAGATTAAGAGCTGTTCAATAGAAGTATAATAGAATGTGTAAATTTTGTATGACTTGGGAGCGGCGTATCTGACATTGAAGATACAGAGCTGTCATCCTGGAGATAACCTGTATATTGAGCAATGGACATTCTGGTAGAGATAATGCATCTTCTGACAATATTTGAGCAATAAAAACAAATTCAAACCAAAATAAAACACCAAACACCTCATAAAAAAAAAACCAGTCACCAGCAGCGACTATTTCAGCATAAAAATTCAACAGGGATTCTTGGCAATTAAAAAGCAGCCTTGAGAGTTAAGCTGGATTGCAATAAATCAAAATGAATTGTGAAGTTGGTCTTGTAATGATGGAGCATATAAGGAGATGTTTTTGTCCCACTGAGCTAAGGAACAAGTTACTTTATTTCTGTTCTGATAAATAAACTTAAAGCAACTACTGGGTTGGCTGCTTCATCTAAAGAACAGTCCAATTCATCGATCTGTTTCCAAAGCAAACACTTCTGTGATGACTAACACTGAAGTTCTGGAGAATAATGAGAGAAAT
The DNA here is from genome assembly GCF_982192425.1 of Myodes glareolus. Lineage (NCBI taxonomy): Eukaryota > Metazoa > Chordata > Mammalia > Rodentia > Cricetidae > Myodes > Myodes glareolus. The sequence goes on from NC_142053.1 coordinate 50,905,679, forward strand.
GCTTGCTAAGTTTACCACCTCCACAGTTCTCATATCTGATTAGCTAAGGCATTTACCTGTCCACCCTCTCACATCTACCCTCAAAAGAAAACTCACACAGAGGAATAGTTTTCAGTGTTCTTATGTTAATTGCCACTGTTCTCTGGCAGGATTCAGTTCTTTTGATGCCTTCAAAATGTTTCTTGAGGAAGTATTAGCACATGAACTAAACCGTGGATGGACTTGCCTTTTTCTTTGTTTGTGTGTTCATTTTTATTTCATGTATATGAATGTTAGCCTGCACGTGCATATGTGCACCATGTGCACACCTACTTCCAGAAGACAAGCCAAAAGAATGTATCACATTTTCTGAAACTAAAGTTACTGATGGTTGGAAGCTTCCATGTTTGTGCTGGGAACCAAACCCAGATCCTTTACAAAAGCAACAACTGCTCTTACCTCTGAACTCTATCGCCAGCCCCATGGAAAATCTTTTCATTCACAAGAAATTAGAAGGAAAGCATACCACTATACATAAAAATTTGTTTACTATATATATTCTTGTAAGGTGAGTAATTCCTCATGAGTAAACAGTACTAACAGTCACTATAGGAAACACTCACAAGTCATTTATATGTGAGATTCATGTAAGGTTATAAACCATGGACTATTCTTGCCTCTTTACCTCAGCAATATCCAACCTATACACTTATACACATTAAGGCAAAGAAACAATGTATCTGAGAATGATCCAACTTAAAACAATGCCAATGCTCCAAGGACCAATTTTTCTTTTCAAAACTAAGATGCTCATCAAAGGAAATACTTCATGAACATACGCATATAAGATTACAAGTCTAGAGAAAGTTAACTCAGCTGTTCAGGATGTCAATATTATACGAAAAGAATGACTAAAAATAACTAGACACAAACAAAAGTTTCTACTTTGACAAAAATACTAAAATAATTAATGTCCCTTAAACATAATTTCTCAAGAAGAGCTACGAAACCATAAAATGTTAAGATAAATATGTAAGTTGGCATAGATTCTAAATAAAACTCATTATTCCTAAACCCTGTATCTACAATAACCAAAATATCTGAGTACAAGCTATTCCTACTTCTTCAGCAGATTGTCACTTATTGATACATTCTGCTTGAGTTTGTATATTCTGTAAGTAAATGGTGATGTGAAGAATGCTGCTTGTCCTTTGAAACCTTTTCTCCCCAGCTTCCACTCAGTAAATAACAGAACCTCTCTCAAATTCTGTATTTTTGTCATTTGATTTCCTACAACAAAGTACCACAGACCGTGTAATTTCTACAGAATGAAAATATAATGCTTATAAAAGCTAAAGTTGGGGAATCCCAGATTGAGGTACTAGTTGATCTGCTTTCTGTAAGTACTTAGGAGCTGCCTCAAAAATACTTTCTCTCTTGCCCAGTGGTGGTGGCTCACACCTTTAATACCAGCACTTGGGAGGCAGAGGCAGGTGGATCTCCATGAGTTCGAGGCCAGCCAGGTCTATAAGAGCTAGTTTCAGGACAAGTAGGGTTGTTACACAGAGAAATCCTGTCTTCAAACGACAACAACAACAACAACAAAATGCTTTCTCTCATCATTTCTACATGGCGGATGGATAGAGTAATCCTTTGAACTCCTGTTGTAATGTTACTTATTGAATTTGTGAAGATGGAGCCTTCACAATTCAATAAATTGCCAATATCCTCATCTATTAACACTATCTCATTAGATATTAAGCTCCAACATATGAAGCTTGGAACATGAAATCCAGAAATTAAGTATGTAGCACTCTAGCTAGAGTCAACAAGACCTAAAAATGACAACAAAAATTGACATAAATTCCAATGTATATAAGGAGATTCTCATGGGGATTCATCCCTCAACTAAGAACTACAGGCATTTGATGGTTACTGAGAGAGGGAGATTCAGTCTTCTCTAGTGAGCATAGGTTGGCCAATCCCAAAAGGTCAGCTTTAAACAAAGATGAGCAATATTAAATTATCTCAACATACTATACTTAAAAATGTGTGTGTGTGTGTGTGTGTGTGTGTGTGTGTAGCAATTGTAGTTAAAGAATAAGTCATGAATTTGAATTGGAAGGGAAGAGTTGGGAGAAGAGGAAGAGGAGGCTGATATACATACAGTACTCATAGATGAAATTCTCAAAAAGTAAATTAATAAAATAAAACTACATTTACTACTAATAATCTCTTTAAGTTATGTGTGATTGTGAGACTATCCAAAATATATAAAGGAAGTAAAGTGTATTTATCGCCTGTGTATAACCTCCAGACTTCATTTTCTGATTATTCTCTTTCTCATAGGCTAGAATGCAACTGCGACCTGTCTTAAGTAGATATATGAGAGATATTCCTTTTTTTAAATTTAGTAGATTTAAAAAATACCAATCCAAGTTCCCACTCCCTCTCCTTCACCCATTCCCTCCATACACCCTCCCACCCCACCCCCATCTAATCCTCAGAGAGGGTAAGGCACATTGATTTGTGGAAGGTCCAAGGCCCTATGAGGGATATTCTTAAGTCATAGTGGAATCCTATGATGGAGGGAATTGGGTTTCTAAGTGATCTCAATGAGAAGAGGGACCAACTTAAGACCATAAAAATCAAAGGAAGTTATATATTTGGAAGTCTCTATGATATCATCCCTTAGCCTACACACTGCTATCAGTGAGCAGTACAAAAGCTTATGATTTAGTCACACAGACTAGTCGTGACTCTCACCTTGTATTTCTTGAGCTCAAGAGAATCTCTTAAGCAGTCCAAACACGAATATCCTCATCAGTAAAGGATAATTAATATTGCACTAAGAGTATTATGAAGATAGCATATGGAAAACACTATAGTATTTGTCTAACACTAAGTGCTAATAATCATCAGCTACAATTATATGAAGAGTGGTTTGATGTAATAGAAAAAATTTTAAAAATAATTAAATTAATAAACTAGAATTTCTCTGACTCAAATAAAATTCTATGCCACTATTGCTAGGAATCTTCTCTCAAAGGGTTTCATTTCATTTCGACATATTGCAAATGAGATGGATGACCTATAGACATCTACTAGGAAAAGAATTCCCTACAACAAGTCTGAATCTGTCCATACCAAACAGACTTCTGTAGAATATGCAGATGAGAACATCACTGAAAGACTGGGCTGTTTAGATGGCAAGTCATTAGCACAGGTAAATAACACCCAAAATACCTAGAGGATAAAATTATTCCACACTAGCAATCAAAGACACACCGGCTTCTCCAATGCACAAACTCATATTGGAATGCAAAATGTTTGGCTCAGGGACAATGTAAACATACTGTTCAACTAGGACTTGTATGGCAGCATTATTCTATTTTCAATTTCCAATGCCAAAGACAATTTAATATACATAAAGTGAAGGGAGAACTCCTGATTTTAAGAAATGAAATAATGTTAATGGAAATTTTATAATTAATACAGAAAATCTTGCCCAGCAAGACTTATGGACCATAGAAGCACAAAATCTGGAACAATACTAGAAGAACAATATACCATAAAAGGTTCTTGCTTGTCATTCTTGCAAGTGGCTTACTGTAGATCTGCATACATGGCAGGTTCTAGTGACAGGAGCACATCAGAGTGAAAAAATACCTTGCCCTGCACCTTGGGAACATAGGCATGAACAAGACCTGTGGATTTCTCAGAGTTTCAATGACTTGTCAGAATTAGAGTCTATCACTGCAAATTTTCAAAAGACTGGATAAATATGTTTTAACAGTTTATGGTTAATTTTATTTATTTTTATTTTAATGATTTCCTATTATTTCTACTTTTTACATCGTGACTGCAGTTTTTCCTCCCAACACTCCTCTCAGTCTTTCTCCCCACATCTACCCCATCTATTCTCTCCTCAGAACCACTTCTCCTCAATTTCTATTCAGAAAAAGTCAGGATGCCCATAGATATCAACCAAACAAGATATATGAAGTTGAAGTAAGACTAGGCATCTCCCCTTATATTAAGGCTGGAAAAGGCAACCCAGTATGAGGGATAGCGTCCCAAAAGCCTGAAAAAGAGTCAGAGACAGCCTCTGCTCCCCCTGTTAGGAGTCCTACAATAAGACCAAGAATTAAATACTCTATCACCAAAAAGTCTCAACAGATACAAAAAAAATATGAAACAACCCTCCTGCATCCTATCAGACCACAGTGTTTTAAAGCCAGGATTCAACAACTGTAGAAACAGCAGAAAGCCTCCAACATCATAGAAACTGAATAACTCTATACTTAATGACTACTGAGTCAAGGCAGAAATAAAGTAGGAAATTAGACTTTAATGAAATGAATGCACAACACACACAAACTTATGGGACATGATAAAAGATGTGCTGAGGAAAGTTCATGGCACCAAGTGCCTACATAATTTGGAGAGATCTCATACTAGCAACTTGATCTCCATAGCACACCGAAAACATAAAGAAGTCAACAGACCCAAGAGGAGTAGATGGTAGGAAATAATCAAATTGAGGACTAAAATCAATAAAAATAGAAACAAAGAGAGCAATGCTATGAAACAATGAAAAGGAGAGTTGATTCTTTGAGAAAATCAACAAGATACACAAACCCATATCTAAACTAAAAGGCAGAGAGAATATTAAAATTAATAAATATATGTTTAAGTATCATCATAAATAGAATAAGGTAAGAGATCTTACAGAGTGTAAATATTATTATCTTAGGATGTTTTGGTATTAGATTTTTGTTTTGTTTTTATATATTTTAATTGAAAATATTTTCATATAAAATATCCTGATCATTGTTTCCCTCCTCTGACTCTTCTGAGATCCTTCTCACCTCTCTATCCACTCAACTCCATGCCCTTTCTTTTTTTCCTTAGAAAGAAAAAAGAAAAATAAATAAAAAACAAACATTAAAATTCAAAAACAGGAAACATAAAAACACACATACAACTCATTGAAACACAAAATAAGAAGCCATATATACAAGCAAAATATCAGTAAGACAAAAAATGATTAAGCAAAGCAATAAGAGGCAAACAGTTTACAAATATACCACTGAGATTTCATTTTCTGTTGCCCATCTACTGCTGGGCATGGGAGCTATACTTAAGTGTGGTTAATATACATAGTAAAACTATAGGAGAAAACAAGCTTTGTCTTTGGAAACAGATGTCAATCACAGATGATAGTATCTCGGTTAGGGGTTGGGAGTCAATGATTTGGTAATTTTAAATCTATTTATCCCTACCTGACTGTGTCCTAGTACAGTGCTGCATTGCACAACTACTTAATCTGTGGTCATTATATGAAGCTTACCTGCTTCATTTATCTTCATTGTTTTCATGTTCTGTCCAAATATCCATTTCTATTTATTGTACCATCCAAATAACAAGTTAGGAGCTTTCGGTTTAAGTTCAGTTCTACAACCATTATTTTTAAAAAATAATTTTGGCAAGATTCCTTCTTGAAAGACAGGAAGAGAATAAATCGATGAAAACTGAAAATGAGTTTGAGAGAAGCCATAGAGGAAGCAAAGAAAGTGGGTGAAATGTTACAATAATCAATTCTAGGGACACTCAGTAGCTTCCATCTGTCTCCTGGTCATCCTATTTCACCAAAACAAATTCTTTTGTTTGGAGAAGATATTTGAATAATTTGAAACTTGATCTAAAGACATCTGGTTTCTTTTGTGCATGAAGAGATAAATGAGTTTTAGGAAATGTAACAACAAACTATATGCCTAGTATAGAGGAAAATTAATTTCAATTGGCTAGTTAAAAGGTTGTACTCTACAAAGAAAAACACTTAGCAATCCTGAAACATTTTGGAGACCTATGGATCAGAATTCTTCTGAATGAAAGCCAATACTATCCCTTATTCTTCATTCCTTACTTCATTCATTCCACAGAAATCTTCCTTTTTCTCAATCAAAGATTTTCTGAGTTATTTTCAGTTCTGTGTGGTGCTGAGTAGGAAGCACTAACAATAGGTAATGAAGTGGAAAATATGCTTTAAAATAGAAAATGTCTGATTAGCTGGGTAATTCTGTCAAAGGGGCTTGCAAGACTTTGAAATTAGCATTCTTGGCAACTAATGGAATGGAAAAGCTAATTGTAAGTCATATATCTGATAAGACGTTAATGGCCAAACTATGAAACAAACTCAGAATTTAGCATCAAGGAACAGGCAACTTGATTATAAGATGGGTAAGGAATTTATGTAGGCATTTCTCAAAATAAGATATAGAAATTGTCAACAAGCATATGAAAAGATATCTGTCATCACTAATAATTATAAACCAAAGGCCTTCTCACAGTCTTTAGATTATATATAAGGAAAAGGAAAAATGTGTAAGAATTTGGAGAAGTAAAAACTCTTATCACCATTGGTGGAAATGTAAACCAGATCAAAAACTGTAATGAACAATAATGAGGTTCTTTTAAAGAAAGAATAGAACCATGGAGATGGCTCAGTGAGTAAATCATTTGCTATACAAGAATGAAGACCTGAGTTCAAATCTCTAGACCTCATTGAGACTCGGGTACAGTAGTATGTATCTATAATTCCAGTGTTGCCAAGATGAAATGGGAAGTGAAGATAGAAGAATATCCAGAAATACATAGGTCAGCTGTTCCCATGAGATACTAGAACAGGTCACCTTTCAGTATTTACTCTTCCTTTAGAGGAGAGCGAGACACAGAAAGCTTATGGGTTCACAAAGTCTACTTTGTAACTTGATGTCAAAGTTAATTGAACAATTCACATTCCTCTAATTCTCAATTTAGCTTTCAGAACCATTACGACCCACTGAGCCTTTCAGGATGCACATTTGGATACTTTAAATAATGTAGCTAAGTGCAGTTCATATTCTCCTATAAACTACTAGGATTCTCTAACTTTATACTCTGATGCCTCACCTGCTCATAACATTCTCTTTTCATCCCCAGTTATTATAGGCCTACTCGCCATAATGACTCAGAAAGTATCTGTCTGTGAAATGAATAAAATGAACAAAAGAATCCATGTAGGAAAAAAAATAAGTTGTCAAGTAACAGGGACATGCATTCTTAAAGCCAACTCCTCATGGCAATAAGACAAATGATGTAAAATGATGATTCAGCTTCCAGCAGTTCTCAAAGTAACAATTGTAATGCTCTATCAGATTATTTTCTAAGAAATATCTGTGTCATTTATAGCCCCAGAAAGGCTAGAGAGGTAACAAGGAAGGACCAAAGAGGGATGCATGGATTTACCTGGGTAGGAGAAATAGACTCTTGAGAAAACTGAGAGGGGTTTGCAGAGAGGGGTGGGAACATGAGGGATTGGGTTCTGCAGGCTGAAGGTAGGACAGAGGGAGAGAGTAATGAAAGAGATGTCTTGATGGGGTAGGACATTTTATGGTTAGAAAGAAACCTAGTGTCAGGGAAACTCCCAGGAATCCACAAGGACGACCCCAGCTAAGACTCCTAGCAATAGTGGAGGGGGCGCCTAAACTGGTCTTCCCCTATAATCAGATTGATGACTACCCTATTTATTACCAGGGATTCTTCATACGGATGGAAGCAGATTTGATGGAAGCAGATTTAGACATCCCCAGCCAAGAACTTGGCTGAGCTCTGGGAGTCCTGTTGAAGAGAGGAAGAGCAATTGTATATCGGGTAGGGATCAAGGTCATGACTCAGGAACTCATAGAAACAGCTAACCTGGGTAAATGGGGGACTCATGTGATTGACAGTTAGGGAGCCTGCATGGGACCAACCTAGGCTCTCTACATGGGGATGACAATTGCATAGCTTGCTCTATTTGTGGGGCTCCTAGCAGTGAGATCCTGCCAGTCCCTGGCACTTGAACATTTGCCTCACCCAGCCTTGATGCGGGGAGAGGAGCTCAGTCCTGCCTCAACATGATAGGCCATGCTTTGCTAATGTCCATGACACACCTACCCCTTTATTAACCCTGGAGAGACAAAGGAAAAGGGGTAGATGTGAGGCAGGGAAAGGGAACAGGAGGAGAGGAGGAAGGGAAAACTGCCGTTGGGAAGTAACTTAATGAAAAATTTTAATTAATTAAAAAAGAAATATTTATGTCTCTCTTTCCCCAACATCTATTGCTTATGTAGCAATTTTGGGAAAAGAACTGAAATAAGGAGCTTGCTTGAGCACATTATGCCATTTGCTACTACATCTTCAAAGACTTTCTTCTATGGCCTTCAAAATACAAGAGTTTCCTTAAATGTAGATGCTTCACTAATCAGAAACTAAATTGGTTCCCCCATTAGGACATTATAATTGCAGGGATGGTTCCTCTTCATTTTCTATGTGACATTAGATTTAATACTTGATCCTTGGTTCATTGCTATTCACGTTATTAAGAGTTTTTAATCTGTCAGGCAGTGGTGGCACAGGCCTTTAATCCCAGCACTTGGGAGGCAGAGGCAGGCAGAACTCTGTGAGTTCAAGGCCAGCCTGGTCTAGAAGAGCTAGTTCAAGGTCAGGCTCCAAAGGTACAGAGAAACCCTGTCTTGAAAAACAAACAAAAAATGGTAACAGAGCTTCAATACTTAAAATTAGCAGATGTCCTACACATTCTAAAAATATTTTCCTCATTCAAACCACTGAAAAATGTAACCAATCACTCTATTTGTTTTATTAAATTTGGATTATGCACAACAGAAAAATTTTCAAAATGTAAATATATGTATTTTCCATGAACCATAATAGACTATCTTTCCCTAAGATTACTTTATGTACATTTGACTTTAATACTTTAACATTTTAATACTCAGTTTTAATGGCCACTCTTAATTTGATCATCTATACTGACAAGAAACATTTCTATATTTTATAAAAACGACCTTTATTATAGATAACTGATACTAATGTAAATGAGGGTCTGAGTAGTGTTAACACTTAAGCTTTGGGAAAGTATCTTTAAGGTGGTAAGGTATTTTGAAAACATAATTTTCTAATTTTTTAATTGATTGTTAATTTTATGCTTAATTTAGAGTGAATGCCCAGACAGAGCTCTTCTTCATTTAGGGCACTTACAAGTCTGCTGACACTCTATGCACATTATGAGGCATTTAAACAGCAAAGCAGGAACAGACTAGGACGATTGGCAGTTCGGTGGTGAGAGGGCATGTGATTTCTAGGATGGCTAGCAAACAAAGTCAAGAGACTAATCTACCGAAGACAGCGAAAATATCAGCTTCTATTAGCTGAGTTAATAACTATAAAACACACATATCATATTTTATTTGCTATTGATTATTCTTAATACCCTACTTGAAAATCAGGCAAACATTTGATCACACGACAACAAAATATTTCAGTTGTGATGTTTCAATTTCGTTCCCTTGCCTCATATCAAAATGGTTCATTTCATATTTTATCTTCCTTGAGAACAAAAATTATATCTAAGGCATATTTTTGTGCTGCATTGGCATCCCACTGGAGGTACAAATACATATTCCAATAATAAGAGTTTCAAATAGGAAAACCATTTATTGTTCTATTTCTGTGATCAAAGGAGTAGTATTTAGTTGCTTGAAATCTTTCTCCTATCATATATTCATAACATCAATGCTATGCTTCAGATAAGGAACTCAAAACTCAGGAGTTCCTAAAGAGTTGAGTTGTATTATTCCTTTGCATGTAATAGCCTTCTCTACTTGATGGCATAATAGTCACTTTGGAGCTCAAGTTTCAGGTCTCTGTTATGATGATCTCCAAGATATCTTTGATAGACATCTTTGGATTTTGCTTTTCTGTTGAATTATCTTTCAACTCTGAGCATTCAGTATCTAGAAAAATGCATCACTAAATAAATCAAGGAAATGTATACCTCGTTTAAATATATTCTGTTATTCCAGGTCCAGATACCCAACAGTGTTCTTTTATTCTCCCTATTCTTTCTTTTTTCCCTTTCTGTGCATTGCTAATATCAGGGCACCCACCATCTTCCTTGCATATGTTCATTGATTTGGCATCCTGACTAAGTTATGTATAAGGCCTGGGAGTTGGCAGGGCTGATCAAATGGATCTATTAAAGTCACAAGTGACATAAAATACAACCCTGAGTTCCTTAAACAAAAAGTAATTTATTATATCACATAATTCAAGGTAAATGTATCTACTAATGACTTAAGCAGGGTATCTAAAAATCTCATTCTTCATTCATTGACCTTAACCTTTGTTCTTATGCATTTCACATTATACAACTCTAAAGTTAGAATTTACATTTAGATAACTCCAAGTCCATTGACAGGAGGACAAGACTCTTTACCAGAAGTGGTCACTTAAGTTTCACTCTATCTGTTTTGTTCTACTTGGAGCGTATGTCTGGAAGTTGAATGAATCATTGAAATCAAATAGAATGCAAATCTCTAATTGGCTTGATCCTGAGCCTACAGTAAGCACATAAGCTGAGAGCCAAGATGTATAATCTTCAAAGACAAATATATGAAAAGAGGATTTCAAAGGAAAGGTAAGTGAGCTCTATGTGGCAAAATAATTAAACCCAATTAATACATATGAAGGAAAACTACCTAAGAATTCACTAGGGAAATATTACATAGCATATTCATGGAATAATACTATAGCAATATTACATGAATTTAGAAGGAAGTAGGAACAGCAAGTTGTTCTCTTGATTTCATAAACCCAAATATTTTTCACCTTTCAAAGGCTAGAAAATCCTATTTTTCATGGTACTCTTGGATGCTTTTATAATGTCTTCACAATGGACATATGAAAGACAAGGGTTGATCTAACCAATCCAAACCATTAGTGAAAAGTAACTTTTAGAGGATACGTTTTTTTTCATAGTATTTTAGAAAAGAAAACGTTATATTTATATCAATTTCTTGATTCAAGTCAAAATAAGAATTACATGCTTTGTTTTGATTTTTGCTTTAAATGTGGAAACTACAGCAAGAATGAATCTTACAAACAGATCTGCCAGTATCCAAATTATTTTTCAAAGGCAATTGCCATTATTATCCACTACTTATTCAAGTAACTGTTTTATTTCTTGACTTTAGTATGTCCTTTTGTGTAAGAGATTTATAATTAAAACAAAATTTCTTGGTTAAAGCCACTATTTCAGTGAGTGTCACTAAGTGGTTTAGCTATGAAAATGGGAGAAAGGCTGAATAGAAATAGTATGCCCATATTTTGTATTTTGTTATGCAACTAATATGTATACAGAAGGATGTGTGCCCATTTGTTGTCTCTGAAGATTATGCAAAATCAAAATTCACTCTCTTAAAAACCGTAATTCAGCTGTGGACCAGAATTTCCCTCATCAGCTGTTTGGTCTTTAACCAACTTCAACAATTTATGCTGTCAAGCACGAGCAGCCCTGCCAGTCATATGCATGTTTCCTCTTTCAGTTGGTAACAGGGAATCACAATTATTTTGCCCAAGATTTAAAAACTCTTATTTACTTATCTTCCCATTTTAAAATATCACTTTTCTTTCTTGAAAAACATGGATTTAAAAAGAAGAAAGTACCATAGATATTAAGGTAACACTACTTTTTCTTTTGAGACCAGTCAAAGAAAACAAAAACGTTTAATAAAAATAGAAGGAACAACAAAAATTTCTCTCACACCTTATTAATACAAAATACAAATCACCTTTGAGGGTTTTTTGAAAGACATATATAGTCAGTATTTGACATGCTAATTGAGTTATCAGCCTCAAAGGCTGATGAAGAGGAAATCAATTATCACATGGACTTTATTCTGCAGCCTGTAAACTGATAAATAACACTGGAGCCACCCCTTACTGGGCTTCTGCCCAACATCTCCGCTGCTGGCATCCTTCTGGAGCGGAAATACGGTTGGTAAAATAGGTGTGTGGGAGTAAAGCTATACTGATTACCCCTAAGTTTAAAAGTTAAATTTAGGAGATCCTACAGCCCAGAGTTCCTTAATAATGCAGAATTTTTATAAGGAAAAACCTAAAAACCATGTAGAAAGGAGGAGCAATCTTGGGAGTGATGTGTCTTCTCCAAGGACTCTTTTTCACTATTGTGATTGTGTGGGGTTAGTGTGTGTGTGTGTGTGTGTGTGTGTGTGTGTGTGTGTGTGTGTGTTTGGTGTGAATGTGTATGAGCATATGTGCCAACCACATAAGTGAAGGTCAGAAAACAACTTTATAGAATCAGTTCTTAGCATCTTTGCATCGGTTTCAGGGGTTGAACTCAGGCTACCATGCATCTTTGCATGACAAGAACCATTACCCTCTGAGCCATCTTACTGGTCAAATTTTTTTAAAAAAATTATTAGCATTTTGTATGTATGTGTATGCTCACATGCTGTGGAGTCAGTTCTTTCCCTCCATGTTCACACGAGTTCCAGGGATTCGATCCAAAATTGCAGATTTTCCCAGCAAGCTCTTTTGCCCACTGAACTACCTCAAAAGCCCTCTCCAAGACTTTTAGAAGAAGTTTAAAATGTACATGCCCTCTTTAAAGAATGTCTTCTTTAGAATTTATATTGAGGCATTATGTGGGTGTGTCACTGTTGGGACCATTTGGAGTCCTGGCCTTCAGCTTCTCTTCCCTGCCACAGCCTTCTGATTAGAGTTACTAAAAGTTGTGCCTTGCCTTGAGGATCAGAGGATAGGGTTTTCACCTGTTGGCCCACTTGACTGTTGAGTATATAAGCCTCTATGGTGCTATTGAATAAAGGGCTTCTTACCAGTGATTAGACATCCGTGTGTCTGTCTGTCTCTGTGTGTGTGTATTTCAACCTCCAGCCCCTTGCCTGAAGCTCGCGAACTGTATTGTTGCACATAGAGTGCAGATGGGGACACAGTGCACTGCATGTCACAAGTCTAATATCGTCTTGATAATGATAAAGATGAATGAACCTTTTCTCTATAAAATAATTTAGCCAAGACTAATAGTTAAGGCTCAGGTTCTAGAATCAGAAGCACTGATTTTGCTTCACGGTTCTGACCACTTAGTTGCTGGATGTTTAGGTAACCTAAGGGAGGTTACCTAATCTTGTTTAACTTCAGTTTCCCCAGTCATAGAATAGAGATCGTATGAGAAATTAGTTAATTATGGTACCTATGATAGAAATGGTACTTGACAAAGATGAAATACTAATAAACTATGCTGGCTATGATGATAGTTATGGTGCTGATAGTAGTGAAGATGATGAATATTCTGACAAATGCCGTGGAATTTATGTTGTTACCTAAAACAAAGGAGAATGAAGTCTATCATTTTTTGAATTATTCTCACCTTGCATTTTCTTATTTTTTGCAAAATATAACACATGAAGCCCTGGATATAGAACCATACCAAACTAGCTCCCTACATTCAAAGCAATTATTTCCTTTTAAGTTTTTTTATTACACATCTGTAAATGTAAAATTTAGTACTTTTAATTCATATCTCCCTCAACATTGGCTAAACTTCAAAGAACTGATGATATATGACATACCTTATACTTCAAAATAAAAAAAATAACAAGACAACCTTGATCACTCCTGATTCACAGAAGGAAAATGATGAAATACAATGCATCAAAAAATACTAGGTCCACTGACTCATAGAAAAGGAAGGTCTGAACTCAGGGATAAAATATGATCATTCTGTTAAGTCCAAGGACCAGAATTATCATGATAATCATATTGTTTAGAACAAGATTCCAGTTGCAATGGGGCTGCCTAGGACTTCAGTTCTACTGAAAGCTTCCTTTGTGTCTTGGCCTTGACAATAAAGTCAATATTTGGAATTTCAAGTGACTTCTCATCATCTAGTGTCTCAGTTTTTGCATATGCCATTTTGTAATTGGATGGTGGAAACATTAAAAGAACCCCAGTCCTTATAGAGCATGAATTTCCAAATGCAGGTAATGAATGTAGCTCACTACATGGAGATGGTGGGTATGAAGAACTACTCAGGCCTATTCTCATTTGGAAAGGTTAAGCTTCCTTAATTCTTAAATTAATTCTTCTTTAATTCTAAGAAAACCTTAATTCTTTTTTATTTATTTTTTAAAAACAATCTTTTCTCATTTTATATACCAATCCCAGTGCCCTCTCCTTCTCCCCTCCACTCCCCCTACCCTCTCCCCACCACATCCCCATCCACTTCTCAGAGCGGGTGAGGCCTCCTATGGGGAGTCAACAAAGTCTGGCAAAACACTTTGAGACAGAACCAAGGCCCTCCCCTCTTTATCTAGGTTGAGCACGGCATCCTGCCAAAGAAAATGGGCTCCAAAAAGCCAGTCCAAGCACTGGGGATAAATCCTGGTCCCACTGCCAGTGGCCCCACAGACTGCCCCAGCCACACAACTGTCACCCAAATTCAGAGGACCTAGTTTGGATTTACGCAGGTTCCCTGCTATCAGTCCCGCATCAGTCAACTCCCACTAGTTCAGTCCAAGTGTTTCTGTGGGCATCCCCATCATGGTCTTCACCCCTTTGCTCATATTACTGCTCTACCCTCTCTTTGAATGGACTCTGGGAGCTAGACCCACTGCTAGCTGGGAATCTCTGCATCTGCTTCCATAAGTTGCTGGATGAAGGTTCTATGGTGACAATTAAGGTAGTCATCAATCTGATTATAGGGAATGCCAGCTCAGTTACCCTTTCTACTATTGCTTAGGATCTTAGCTGGGGTCATGCTTGTGGATTCCTGGGAATTTCTCTTGTGCCAGGTTTCTTGCTAATCCCATAATGACTCCCTCGATCAAGATATCTTTTCTCCCTCTCTGTCGTTCCCCCACCTCAATCATTCAGTTCCCTCATGCTCTTGTACCCCCTCTTGTTCTCCCTTCCCCCTTACCCTTTCCAGGGGATCCATGTATCAGGAGATCTTATCTACTTACCCTTCCCAGGGGATCCATGTATCCCCATGCACCCACTTTTCTCAGGAGATCTTATCTATTTACTTTTCCCATGGGATCCATGTATGTCTCTCCTAGTGATCTCCTTGTTACCTAGCTTTTCTGGGATCTTAGACTATATGCTGGTATCCTTTGCTTTATATATAATATCAACTTATGACTGAGTATATACCATGTTTGTCTTTCTGTACCTGGGTTACTTCACTCAGAAACGTTCTTTCTAGCTTTATCCATTTGCCTGCAAATTTCAAGATGTTGTTTGTTTGTTTTTGTTTTGTTTTGTTTGTTTCTGCTGAGTGAAATCCTATTGTGTAAATGTAGCACATTATCTTTATCCATTATTTGGTTGAGTGGCACCTAGGTTGCTTTCAGGTACTGGCTATTATGAATAATGCTGCTATGAACATAGGTGAACAAATGTTCTTGTGGTATAAGTATGTATTCTTTGGTTATATGCAGAAGAGTGATATTGCTGGGTCTTGAGGTAGATTAATTCCCAATTTTCTTAGAAACCACCATACTGATTTCCAGAGCAGCTGTACAAGTTTGGACTCCTACCAGCCATGAAGTCACTTTGCATCCTCTTCAGCATAAGTTATCTTTGGTGTTTTTGACCTTAGCCATTCTGTCTGGTGTAAGATGGTATCTCAGAGTCATTTTGATTTGCATTTTCCTGGTGACTAAGGATGTTGAGCAGTCCCTTAAAGTGTTGGCCATTTGAGATTCTTCTGTTGAGAATTCTCTATTTAGATAATTCTTCTGTCAGATGTGGGTTTGATGAAGATTTTTTCCATTTAGTTGTCAACCATTTTGTATTATTGACTGTGCCCTTTGCCTTACAGAAGCTTCCATTTATTCATTGTTACTCTCAGTGTCTGTACTACTGATGTTATGTTTACGAAGTTCTCTTCTGTGCCCATGTGTTCAACGCTACTTTACACTTTCTCTTGTAGAATAAGGTTCAGTGTAGCTGGATTTATGTTGAGTTTGGCATTTACCTCAGGACTCACAGCCCACCTCTGTTGAGAGCAGTTTGACAGTATAAACTGCTTTTAGCTTTCCAGAGGAAGGCTCTGTCTCACAGATAGTTAACGTACACACAGAAGTCTGAGAGGGCATCAAGAGGAGGCAACCGTGAGAAGTGTCTGATTATTATTTCTTCGTTTATGCTTTGATTCATCCTTCACCTTCCTTTCTTTCCTTTGTTTACCTCTGCGGTCCCTGTGGTCCCTCTCAGTTTACTCCCCAATGCCAGTTGAGACATGGGCATGAGAATAACATATTACAATTCTCAAGGCTGTTTGAAGGGCTGCATGCCTTTGTTGACTGTTCGATATAGGACAAGAATGTCAACCTTCTGTGTCCTACTCCATGCTGCTCCCACAGGAGAGAGAGAAGCCCCTGAGTGGGAGGCTCTGTGAGCTCACTGACCTGGTCACAGCAACAGCAGAAGCAATAGCCAGTATAGCAATATGCTTGAATGTACCTTTCAGTCAGACTCTTTCATGGTTTATTTGTTCAGGACTAATACATCTCAGGCTTCTCCCACATCACTTCCCAAGACAGAGTTGGGTTCCACATAAGGCTTTGGCTCTAACTACTGCTTTCTTTATTAGTGGATGATTTGATTCCATCACATGGGTTAGAATGCTGTTCTCTGGACAAGAACTGAACCTAAGCCTTTGATTCTACTTGAGCAGAGATTTAGCATAGCTTTTATTCACCACCAGAAGCACACAGGTAGTTCCATGGCACTCTCAGATTGCTCTCTTCCCAAGGTCAAGCTCACCTGTGCATAGTTTCTCTACATATTTGAATACAGATTCATACACTTCTGAGAAAAAAAAAACAAGATGGGTTTTCCTTATACCTCACAAAGGACTCCCAGTACTGTATGTTGAGGTGTTTGATACATTTGAACTTGAGTTTTGTGCATGGTGATAGATATAGATCTATTTGTATTTTTCTACATGTTGACATTCAGTTATGCCAGCACCATTTGTTGAAGATGTTTTCTTTTTTCGATTGTATAGTTTTAGTTTGTCAAAAATCAGATGTTCATAGGTATGTGGATTAATACCAGGGTCTTTGATTTGATTCCATTGGTCCACTTGTCTGTTTTATGACAATATCAAGCTCTTTTCATTACTGTAGTTCTATAATAGAGCTTGATGTCAGGGATGGTGATACTTCTGGAAGCTCCTCTCTTGTACAGGAATGTTTTGGTTATCCTGGGTTTTTTGTTTTTCCATATGAAATTGAGTATTGTTCTTTCAAGGTCTGTGAAGAATTGTATTGGGATTTTGATGGAAATTGATTCTGTAGATTGCTTTTGGTAAGATTTCCAATTTTATTCTGTTGATCCTACTTATCTAAGAGCATGGGAGATCTTTCTATTTTCTGATATCCTCTTCAATTTCTTTCTTCAAACACTTGAAGTTCTTATCATACATGTCTTTCACATTTTTGGTTACTGTTACCCTAAGATATTTTATGTTATTTGTGGTTATTATAAAGGGTGATGCCTCTCTAATTTCTGTTTCAATCCTTTTATCATTTGTATATAAGAGAACCACTGAATTTTTTGAGTTGATTTTGTATTCTGTCACATTACCGGAGGTGTTTATCAGTTATAGGAGTTCTCTGGTAGGATTTTTGGGATCCCTTATGTATACTATCATATCATCTCCAAAGAGTGAAAGATTGACTTCTTCCTTTTCAATTTGTATGCCCTTGATCTTCCTTTGTTGTCATATTGCTTTAGCTAGAACTTTGAGTACTATGTTAAAGAGATAGGGAGAGAGTGAACAGCTTTGTCTTGTTCCTGATTTCAGTGGAATAGCTTTGAGTTTCTCTCCATTTAATTTGATGTTGATTGTCAACTTGCTATATATTGCTTTTATTGTGTTTAAACATGTTCCTTAAATCCCTGACTCTCCAAGACCTTTATCATGAAGGGATGTTGGATTTTGTCAAAGGCCTTCTCATCACCTAATGTCATGATCATATGTGTTTTATGTTTCAGTTTGTTTACATTGTGTATTGTGGAGGCCCAAAATGTGAGCCTATTCCACCTTGTCTGAAGGTCAGAGAGTTTTAGCTTGCTCAAAGTTGTTGACAACAACTGTGGCTACACACCCTGATCCAGGATGTGATTACTTGGTGTTCTGGACATTAAGATGGCTCATAGAGGTGAATCCTCTCCACTCACCAAAGGTCAGAGAATTCAAGCATACTTCTGCTCCTTCTTTTGAATTAGGAGGATTGACCTAGGGAGTGGCTGCCTTCAGGACACTTGGTCTAGGGTGAGTTCATTGCCTAAACAGCAGAATGATTTTCTCATGAATTAATGGCTGGATGTCTCAAAGTATTGAAGAAGGTAAGTGTTCTAGTTGTCCTCTTATCATGTTAAGGCATCTTTTGCCTTCTTCTCCCCTTTTGTATTGGGGTATAAAAGTTTATGGAAAACTAAACATGGGTGGACTCAGAACTGAGAACTCAGTGTGCAGGAGACACTGAGTTGCCCCCCACCCGATACTATCCTATGTCTCTGTGATTCTTTCTTATCTCTGTCCCTCTTACATAGCCACTCATGTAAGATTTCTCCAATTTCTTTATGTAGGCACTTAGTCCTATGAACTTTCCTCTTATCCCTGCTTTCATAGTTTCCCATAGATTTGGGTATGTTGTGCATTCATTTTCATTGAATCCTAGGAAGTCTTTAATTTCTTTATTTCTTCTTTGACACAGGAGTCATTCAGTTAAGCATTGTTCAATTTCCATGAATTTGTAGGCTTTTAGTAAATGCTAGTAAATGTTGCACTTAGTAAAGGTTGTTGAATTTAAACTTTAAGCCATGGTGATCTGAAAACATACAGGGTGTTATTCCAGTTTGTTTGTTTGTTTGGTTGGTTGGTTGGTTTTTTTATCTGTTGAGGACAAACCTTAATTACTAAATACATCTACATCACTGTTAATGATAACAATAATTCTTAGTCAGAAATGCATTTATTTATTGTATGCAAAGCATCTTTTGCCATACCCAATAGCACCTTATACTTCCCTAGCAATTCCGGAGACCATGGCTATATACTTGCCTGTCCATGCATAAGAATTCAACTTACTGTAAACAATTCAGTATGTATCTTCCTGTTTCTGGCATAGAAGAATACGTAGAATGTCCATTTCCTAAAATCCAGTTTCCAATAACTATGTTCCAATTCTCAACAATCTTCATCATTTCAGCTTCCCTAAAGGAGACCTCTACTTTAAAAAGTTCTTTCTTGAGATTTCTGGCAAAGAAATTGTCTCTTCAGTCAAAGCTCACAATAAAACAAGTGAGTTCTGGGATTGGAGCAGATTGGTAGGCCCAGAGTAGTGCCTTCACAGATGCTTATTTTGTATTTCCTACCTTTCAAACTCAGTTTTCCCACTTGTAGCTATATGCTTAAATGCTTAGGTCTTAGAGAAAGACTATGTCAAATTGAATTCTAAATTTGGCATTTACCTTAATTTCTTCAATCTTTGCATGCAAGTGTTTCTTCCCCTATAATGTAACACTCTGTGCTCTCTCTCTCTCTCTCTCTCTCTCTCTCTCTCTCTCTCTCTCTCGCACACACACACACACACACACACACACGAGGAAGAGAGAAGTTACAATCATGTATGCCTGCTATGCTATTATTAACTCTCTAAATTAAGGTCATAGCATGCGGGAAGCACTTAAATTATTTTAAGAGCAAGCAAAAATGAAGAAAACGAGATCTCTATGACTCTGGGTCTCCATTAAAGATAATTCGATCACCTCTCTATTTCAAATTAGGATGGCATTAGGCAAAAAGAAAATTGTGCCATAGCAATCAGATAGATAATGCATTTCTTACTAAAAGAAAAGAAAAAAAACTGGACACGGTACCTCAGCAAGTATACAAATATTTCAATTAGAGTGTAAACACTAGAGAATTATCAGCTGGTAACGTGATTGACTTCACCAAATTAACAGCTGAGGCAATTCTGAGATTCAAACAGAAGCCAAGTCATGATTTCTCAGGTTTAGTGACAACAATTTAGGAAGGCTTAAGAAATCCCTGCATCTGGGAAAGATTATGCAAACTAGGTACTTTACATTGTGCCTGTACATCATAATGTAAAATCACAGCTGTGAATAAACATCTGGATAGCATAGATGTGATTCTAGCCAATCTCTAAGGGAACTATTATATCAAAACAAGTGCCAATTGAACACGTCTGAAGCTAACAGAACTTCTAACTTTAAGACGAACAGCCTGTTTAAGATCATAGGATTATAAACCTATGTGATTTTTCTTCTGTAATTATTTCTACTTTGTTAGAGATATTTTTATACATTTCAAAAAAAACAAAATCATTATGTCCTTTGCATTCATTAAATGTATATGGTCATTTCTACAAATGAGGTAGTACTAATCACCCATTAAAATATTCATCGAATACTAGCACTTCCTTGTCTTATTAAGAGACCTTAGCAAATGGGTCACTGATTTGTTTCTAACCGATTTATAACTATTTATTGGGTTAAGTACAACTTGTTACACAGTCAATAGCTGATGTTATTTCTAGCAAAAGGCAGATTGTGTAAAGTAACTTGCCTGGCTATATCAACAGCTATCTGAGGTACTTCGTGTGCAAAATGCTGTTGATAGTTTGAACAGTGCTTAATGTATGATGAAGATAAAATATGAGTCAAAGAACATAGAAAATTAGTAGTGGAAGGAAAATTTGGGAAAGTATCATTCAAGTTCTTCATTTTATGAATGAATGAACACTCAGTTTTGGAATGGGGGTGACTAATGGTTGTCTAGGGGATGTCCTAACTTGTTCTATGGGAAGGACAAAAAAAACCCACCTGAATGTAGAGAAAGAAAAAAACACCAACCTGTGGAGAAAGTAACAGCTTTATTGCAAACAGATCCCTTTGGAATGAGGGAAGTGGTCCCAGAGCTGGGAGTTCATGAACAGAGGTAGTTCATGTGTTTCATAGGCTTCGGAGCCATCCACTTTCCTCTACTGGCTTTGCGTAAGATATTGACGCCATGCCCCTTTGCCCAATCTCCTTGCAGTGTCTTCTAGAAGTACAATTCTACTTTAGAGAGCCCATTCTCAGTTACCTTGTCTATCTATGCCCTTTTAACTCTTAAGTTTTACAGATTATACCCAAGGAAGAAGAACCATTTGTCCTTTGTCACATGCTTGATTAGTGCAGGGAAATAAATTGCATCTTTTAAATCATATATTAGTACTTCTTCTACTATACCACAGTGTGCCCAACAACCTGGGTAAAAAATTGGAAGAACAAATTTAGTGAAGATCTGGTAAAACAAGCATGAACTGAACAAAGATGCAACATCACATTAGGAAGAGAGGAAGAACAAGAATAGAAGCAAGGAGGTCATTTCTTGGAAAACAAGTATGATTTCTAGAGACCTGGAAATAATTTGATTTAGCTCAAAATTTGTAGTTTATCAACAAATGTGCTATTGATATTCTTGATTGGACAGTCTGAAATGGTGAAGCTCCAATTCATTCTGTACATAATATTTGTCATCCCTTGTTCCAGATCACAATCCACCCATATCATCTCTAACTCAGTTCGACAACAAAAAACACCACAATAAAATTCAATATCCACCAATTTCAGTCTAGAGACACTCGGCATAGTTATGGGGTAAATATGAATAGAAAAAATATGGTATTTGAAGAGACTGAAAGAGTACTTCAGAACAAATCATGAAAATGCTTTAAGTTCAAACCTTTTCAGCAGAAAACAGGGAAGGAATCAGTAGGCGTTTGTGACTATGGGAGAAGCATCATTTAATATATTTTTTATAAAGAATTCTTCTGGAAAGAATCAGGTAGGAAAATGGGGTTGACACAGAAAGACTAGTTGGGTGATGATATTACAACATTCGCTATTTTCAATTAGGAAGAGTTAAAAGATCTTTTGCGCAAGATAACTATAGTTAATAGCAGTGTATTGTGTTTTGAAAATCACTGAGAGTAGGTTATAATTATCTTCTCTAAAAAGGCAAGTATTTGAGGTGGTACAGATATTAATAAGCAGACCCCATCCATTCCTCATTGTGTACATACTTCAAAACGTGATGGATATTTTAAGTATACACAATTTTCCCAAATTATGTAAGTTTAAAAGTTAACATGATTATTTTTAGGAGTGGAATGGTCAACTGCTGCTAAGGAGAAGAATCCTTTGAGATATTTCTTTATTTACAGTAACAGCTTTTCAGACTTCTGCAGAGGTCTAAGAGAGGAGGCCCAAGGGGGCAGCTGGAAAGCTGGGGGAAGGAGAGCAAGTGGGGGAAGCAGAGAAGCTGCTGTTAAGCCAGCTGATGTGTTACAACCCTCTGAACCAACAAAGCCAAGGAAGAGGTACATGCAGGTGATATGGAAGCTTCTCCCCAGACACCCCTACAATTGATGAAATGAAAGTTTCCACAGTGCTGTCTCCAAGACAGGGTCTCTGGTAGCCTACTAAATGGATTGGCCTTGCCATGGTAGTATCTGAGATTGTGGTTAAAATCAAATTCTGGAAGTTAAAATAGGTCCTATGTCCAGAGACTTTGGAGTCCCACAGAATTGGGTCCGCTCCACCTTGACTGAAGGTCGAAGAACTTAAGCCTATACTTGCTCTTTCAAAGTTATTGACAAGAAGTCTGACTCAAGGAGTGGCTGCAAACAAGATAATCCTGACCTAGGGTGTGGTTATTTGGTGTTTGGGGTGTTAAGAGGGCCTACAGAAGTGGATTCCTTCCACCTTGACTAAAAGTCAGAGAGTTTAAGCCTACTGGTGATTCTTCAAGGTAACTGACAGGATATTTAACTTAAGGTCTAGCTACTAATGAAGATATGTTGACCTAGGGTGTGGTTTACTTGGTTATTTTGGTATTTAGATGGTAATCGATTTGTTTCTTGTATCATGTTTTTTTTTAAAAAAAATAATAAAAGAGCTTTTGCTTTCTTCCCCTTATTGGTGTGGTGGCATTTCACTTGTATTTTAATAAACAAAACTTGCCTGAGGATCAGAAAAGTAAAACAGCCAAACTGACCAGCCTTATAGACAGGGCAGCAATAACACACACCTTTAATCCAAGTAGACATACTACCTTGCCACAGAAACCAGGTGGTAGTGGTGCATGCCTATAATCTCATCCCTAAAGAGGATTATAAAACAGAATCTGTCCTTCTGCTACACATAAAAACACACACCTTAATCTCAAAGACAGACATTGCCTCAAAGTAAAGGGTTTGCAAATTTTTTCCAATAAAATGGACCTATGAAAGCTATCCTAATATCTCACAAAATAGACTTTAAACTAAAATCAATCAAAAGAGACAAAGAAGGTCATTTCATATTAATCACAGGATAAACCCATCAAGAGGAAATCTCAATACTGAACATCTATGCCCCAAATACAAGGGTACCTTCATATGTAAAAGAAATACTTCTAAAGCTTAAATCATACATTAAAACCCACACACTAATAGTGGGAGACTTCAACACTCCCCTCTCACCACTGGACAGGTCAGTTAGACAAAAATTAAACAGAGAAATAAGGAAACTATCAGATGCTATGGCCCAAATGGACTTAACAGACATCTATAGAACATTACATTCAAACATAAAAGAATATACCTTCTTCTCAGTTCCTCATAGAACCTTCACAAAAATTGACAACATACTCGGTAACAAAACAAACCTCAACAGATACAAAAAACAAATTGGAATAACCCCATGTATCTTATCAAATCATCATGGTTTAAAATTAGAATTCAACAGCAACATTAATTCCAGAAAGCCCACAAACACATGGAAATTAAACAATATTCATCTGAATCATCAATGGGACAAGGAAGAAATTAAGGGAGAAATTAAAGACTTTCTAAAATTCAAAGAAAATGGCCACACAACATACTCAAATTTATGGGACACAATGAAAGCTGTGTTAAGAGGAAAGTTCATAGCACTAAATGCCTACATAAAGAAGCTGGAAATATCACACACTAGTGGATTAACAGAACATTTGAAAACTTTAGAACAAAAAGAAGCAAACTCACCCAAGAGAACTAGACAGCAGGAAATAATCAAACTGAGAGCTGAAATCAACAAAATAGAAATAAAGAAAACAATACAAAGAAACAATGAGAAAGAGTTGGTTCTTTGAGAAAATCAACAAAATAGACAAACCTTTATCCAAACTAACCAAAAGGCAGAAAGAGAATATCCAAATTAGCAAAATCGTAACTGAAAAGGGGGACATAACAACAGACACTGAGTAAATCCAGAGAATCAATTGATCATACTTTAAAAACTTAAACTTCACAAAATTGGAAAATCAAAAAGAAATGGACAATTTTCTGGATAAATATCACATACCAAAATTAAATCAAGACCAGATGAACAATTTCAATAGGCCTATAACTCCTAAGAAAATAGAAGCTGTCGTTAAAAGTCTCCTAACCAAAAAAAGAAAGGACAAGATGGTTGCAGAATTCTACCAGAACTTCAAAGAAGAGCTAATACCTATACTCTTCACATTGTTCCACACAACAGAACCAGAAGGGACATTGTCAAAGTCTTTACAAGACTACAGTAACCCTCATACCCAAACCACACAGACTCAATTAAAAAAGAGAATTACAGACCAATATTTCTCATGAACATTGATGCAAAAATAATCAGTAAAATATTGGCAAACAGAATCCAAGAACACATCAAAAAATCATTCACCATGATCAAGTTGGCTTTATCACAGAGATGCAGGGATGGTGCAACATATGAAAATTTTCCATATAAAAAACTGAAAGAAAAAAAAAACATATGATCATCTTATTAGATGTTGAAAAAGCCTTCAACAAAATACAACACTCCTTCATGATAAAGGTCTTGGAGAGATAAGGGCTACAAGGAACATACCTAAACATAATAAAGGCAATAAACAGAAAGCCAACAGTCAACATCAAATTAAATGGAGAGAAACTCAAACTTATTCCACTAAAATCAGGAACAAATCAAGGCTGTCTACTCTCTCCATATGTATTCAACATAGTATTTGAAGTTCTAGCTATAGAAATAAGACAGCAAAAGGAGATTAAGGGCATATAAATGAAAAGGAAGAAGTCAAACTTTCACCATTTGGAAATGATATAAAATATACATGTGACTCCAAAAATTCAACCAGAAACTTCCTACAGCTGATAAACACCTTCAGTAATGTGACAGAATACAAGATCAACTCAAAAATATCAGTAACTCTCTTACATACGAATGATAAAAGGATTAAAAAAGAAATTAGAGAGGCATCACCCTTTACTATAGTCACAAAGTATCTTGGGGTAACAGTAACTAAAGCAGTGAAAGACTTGTATGATAAGAATTCTAAATATTTGAAGAAAGAAATTGAAGAATATATTAGAAAATAGAAAGATCTCCCATGCTCTTGAATAGGTAGGATCAACATAATAAAAATGACAATTTTACCAAAAGTTATCTACAGATCCAATGCAATCCCCATCAAAATCCCAACATTATTCCTATCAAACATTCTTAGTTTATAGCCCCAGTGCTGACTCTCAGGCATGTGAGTGACCTTTGCTTTATTAGAAACACCTTTTGAGGCTGGAGAGATGGCTCAGCTTCTAAGAGCCCTGGTTGCTCATCCAGAGGTCCTGAATTCTATTCCCAGAAACCACATGGTTGCTCACAAACACCTATAATGGGCTGATGTCCTCTTCTGGCATGCTTTATATATATATATATATATATATATATATATATATATATATATATATATATATATATAAATCTTGCCAACCTGGTATGTTGAGTGGTGTTTGTCATTTGTATTCTAGGTTACATGATGCTTACAAAATAATTTCCAAATGAAAATATATGAGTTCTCTTATTTTTCTTGTGTTATATGAAGCTTCACTCCCAGCTGAATAGAAAGCCAAAAGATAATGAATATGCTCTTTACAAGCAGATGTTTGCTGTTGTTTTAAATGAGACAAATATTATTTTACTGAGTGGCAAGGTGTTAAAAACTTTGTCATTCATGAGAGTGTGTGAGCATTTCCATTAGAACCCACAGCTTTTCTAAGTGCATTTATTTTTCGTTTTGGAGATAAGTTGGAAAAACAGTTTCATTGTTTCAAAATTTAAACAGAGACATTAGAAAATATCTCTTGTAGTCAAAGATATTATGCCAAAGTGCAATGTTAAAGAATTGCAATAAGAACATGAATCAACTTCCAGGCACACTCCAACCACAAACAAAGGTTTGGAGTCCAACCCTCTTTGAAATGGCAAAGTAAAGAGCCTGCCAGTCAGTTAGTGACAAATCAGTATCTAATGTCCCACTTGATGGATGGCCCTCAGAAATTCACTGGTTCTAATTTCCTGAAGTGTACTACACCTTCAGAAAAAAAAAATACAAAATGCATCTTACATCAGAGAAACTTGCTGATAAATCTTGGATAGACCAAAGGAAAAAAAAGTATACTTGTCAAGTAAATATTCTCTATCCAAACTTTTCATGTCAAGGTCACCAACTTAATATCAAACCATACAAACCCCGAATCAATAGCCTGCAACATGAAAAGGTTGGGCCTGCTTGTTTGTGTTTTTCTGTCCTGCCCAGTCCCCCCAGCTGTTTAGCCCCAAAGAAAATAACACAAAGGACTCCATAAGTTATAAAGCTGATTGGCCCATTATCTCTAGCCTCTTACGGGCTAACTCTCACATCTTAATTAACCCATTTTTCTGATCTATGTTAGCCATGTGGCTCAGTACCTTTTTCAGTTGGGCAGCTCACATCCTGCTGCTTCGGTGATCTGGGCAGGAGTGGAGGAATCAACTTCCTCCTCCCCAGAATTCTCCTGCTCTCCTTGCATCATTTCCACTTCCTGTCTGGTTTTCCCACCTACATCTCCTGCCTGGCCAATCAGCATTTATTTAAAACATGATTGACAGAATACATACAATTCTCCTGCACCACTTCCCCCTCTTTTCTAAAAAAGCAAAGGAAAATATCCATAGTCCATTTTTTGGGAATGTGGGCGTAGTATTTCAGGCTGCTTCCAGCTGGTTGGGGGCACTGATAATCTTATGGGAACCTAAAGAAAATTTAGAGTTATGATCAAGTTCTGACTGAAGTATCCCGTGAGTCTTTATCATCTCAGGCAGCAGTCTTGAACCTGTTCTGGATGAAGAACTCAGACATCTGAGCCATCTGTTCCTACGGGAGATAGCTCAGGTGGTCTCCCTTGGTCAAAGATGATTTTTCTTAACTCTGAATAAATCCAAAGCCTCTCATTTTCTGTGGAAACAAAAGCAAAATCTCTTCTCCAAAGTAACATACCTTTTGACTTCAATTTTGAAGCCAAGGTATTTTCAAAATACCTATCTTGGATTAATTCTGCAGCATTTATAAGCAATAGCCCACACTCCAAGAAATGATCAGTTAACCTTACAAACCAAGGTTATCTTTGGTTATCTTTTTTTTATCACCTCATAGGTGATTGTCATAAACAAACAAACAAACATATTAGCCTTAAAACATTGCATCTTTTAAGATTGATAGTTGATTGTATCATGACTACCTTTGTGTATTGCAGATGCAGATTCACATTTGGAAAATCAAGCTGTACCATTTCCTAGGCATTTTTTAACGTTTATGCACCAATGAGAAAAAATATCTTCAGGTTAGGGTCAAAATTGAATGCATGCTAAGCCAGGTGGTGGTGGCACATGCCTTTAATCCCAACACTTGAGAGTTGGGATTAACTCTCACTCTGTGAGTTTGAGGCCAGCCTTGTCTACAGACTAAGTTCCAGGAGAGCCAGGGCTATTATACAGAGAAACCTTGTCTCAAACAAACAAATAAATCAAATGTATGACAAATATTTAAAAGTGTCCAGTACATAACACATGTCCAACAATGATTATGCCATGAAATAAAAATGTATATAAAATCCAATGATATGAGTAGACATGATGGAGTGAAAGACAAGATATAATAGAATTTCTATACTTCTCTTTTTAAATTCTTCAAGCTTTGAAATGGTGTCCCTTAGAAGTCACTAGATATTTATAAAATAGTTTATTAAAGCCTTGGAATAATTTAACACGATAAGTCACAGACGCCAACAATTTTCAGGGAAATACAGAAAGCAAAGTTTTCTAAGATCCTTACACTTGATGTAAGTACTTTCATATTTGATTTCTACCAGAGACATTGCACCAGCGTTACTGCAGCTGCACAGTTCAACACAAGAAAACGTGCTGTATCATTCCCACTAGCTTAAGGCCATGGTCAGTTCTTATATGCTTTTCAGACAAGGATAGGATGTTCTCCCATGGAAACTAAAGATAAATCTAAATCCTACTCTTACAAAACACGCTAAATTACTGTACATGTTTCTTAGTATTGATGGGACTTACCCATTCACAGTGATCAGATCCAGGAAGAGTAAAAGATGTTAACCTGTAGTGTCATGTGTTTACCTAGATATACATGACTCCATGCAAGTGGCGAAGAAAGTGGAATATTTTATAAATGCTATGATTAACAAATCTTTAAGAAAAACTCAGGAACATCTTTCCTTTAAATCCTCACTAATTCAGAAAATTTTTAAAAAAAGTTTAGATTCCTCTTGAACTCATGTGTTCAGATACTTTCTTCTTCTCTTTGTGTTTCCAGTGGAAACAGAAGAGGCTTCACACATACATATGCAGGAACACATGCATATGCTTGCATAACATATTTTTCATAACACACTATATGGTGTCTATTAGATAATATAGAGAACTTTAAAGATGATAGTTTGATTCAGCTCACGGCATTGGGAGTGTTAAAGAATACAACTCTTTAACATGTCACATTATGTACAGCCTTTAAAACAATTCTTCTCCATGTATTTTCCCCTATTTTTACTCACTGAATATGGATGTAAATGTTAATGGATGATAGATACTTCTCAGAGCAATTGACAAAAGTCAGCTCAGTCAGCACACCTTTTTAAAGTATATGTAGATATTGTCCAATTATCATCAACCCTATTTAACAAATGGAATAGCAAAGTTAAATTGATTTTCTGAAATCAGGCATCTATCAAGTTACAGAATGAGGCTTTAAATCCAGGAAGCCTCTTTTCAAATTCAGGCCCTAAATTACCATGACCTAAACTTCCTGACCATAGTAGTTAATGGAAGACAGAATAAGAAAACAGGTATGAGATTTTGACATCTTGCTGCAATAAAATAAAGCAATTGTTTTGTGTGTGTGATGCACAATGTCTTGTCTTTTGTTTAAAGACAAATTTTAGCTGTAGCTTCTGTTCCAAGGGCTTAGTGGCAAAGCAAAAGCAACCCTCAGTCTGTTATATATCACTCAAGTTCTAAAAGGACCTGGGGGAGAGAGGAGGTTGGAGGCACCGGGAGAAACAGAAGGATTGGGAACCGTGACCAAGATATACCACATGAGAGAATAATCT
The DNA here is from genome assembly GCF_982192425.1 of Myodes glareolus. Lineage (NCBI taxonomy): Eukaryota > Metazoa > Chordata > Mammalia > Rodentia > Cricetidae > Myodes > Myodes glareolus. Next base: position 50,935,111 of record NC_142053.1, read on the forward strand.
AAAAAAGAAAGAAAAAAAACATAAATATAGGACTTGCACACAGGAAAAAATGTTTCCAAACGACTCTCTTTGTGAATTGATACACTTTCTTGCCCTCAACCTCTTCTCTGGGTTTACTGATTTAAGTAACAACTGTTACCAAACTGACCGGCAAATTCTATCTCTTTTGGTTGGTTTGACTTGGTAAAAGCATTTTCTTGTCACAGGCAGGAGAATATTGCCACTCGAAAGAAGTACGGTAGTAGTGGCAATAGCAATAGGACATCGAGTGTTTACTACTACTCACAAGTGCTGCTCCCTGCGAAATTCTCACAACAATCCTGCAAAGGGAGATGGCACTGCAGGGCAGCATGCAAAGAAAAAGAATCTAAAGGAGTAATCAACTAAGATCATACAAGAACAGTGAGGAAAGGGAAGGGGGAAGTGATAAAATCCTATTTTAATTAAAATGTATTTTTAAAAAGAATTTGAATCAAGGCCTATTTGACTTCATTGCTCCTTGCGGTTCCCATCAGGACAAATATATAAAGTCCTAGATTAAAATAAACGTGTAAATGGCTTCCCAGTGTTTGCTCTGCTAGGATACAACATACACATGATTTACATCCAGACCTTAAAACTCTCAAGACCAGTAAAAGAGTCAGAGACAGTCCCTGCTACCTCTGTTAGGTGTCCCACAAGAGGATCAAGCTAGACAATTGTCACATATATGTAAAGTGCCTAGGTTAGTCCCATGCAGGCTCTTTGGTTGTTAGTCCAGTCTCTGTGTGCCCTTATGACCCCAGGTTAACTGATTCTGTGAGTTTTCTTGTGGTGTCCTTGACCCCTCTGTCTTCTCTAATCCTTTCTCCACCTCTTCTGCAGGAATTCTTTGAATCCTGCCTAATGTTTGGCTGTGGGTCTGCAACTCTTTCACTGGGTTTTTGTAGCCTTCTCCCCATACTTGCCCAGCCTTAATACATGTGGAGGTGCTTAGTCTTACTGCACCTTGATATGCGAAGTTTTGTTGATATTCATGAGAAACCTGCCCTTTCCTAAACAGAGAAGGAACAAGAGTGGATTGGGGGTTGTGAACAGAGTTGGAGGGAGACTGGGAGGAGAAGGGGGAGGGAAAACTGCAGCTGGGATGTAGAATAAATTATATATATAAACCAAAACCTCTTAGACCTATGTTTATTCTGCAAAATTCCAAGGTTAGTTTTAGGCAGAATATTCCTAACTTGATGCGTTTGCTTCTAATGTTGATCTAACTTCATACTGAGAGTCAATCTCTGTAACTAACAAGAGGGAACAGTTAGCAGTTTCTTCCCATTGACAGTGTTCTAAATACTGATGAGAGTCTTCTCTGAACTGGGAATCTAGAAGAGGGAGAATCAATTCTGATTTTTGCATGTTAGTTGGTGTTAGGTCCAGGCATTTGGGGAAAGAAAAGGAAGAATAAAGCACATTCTCACATCATTAGGCAAAGCATTACACTTATTGCTTAATAGAAAGGCAGATATATGCAAAAATAAATCTCTATTCCAATTTTCCCACTTTCTGCTTTAAAATCTTACTGTGCATGTACACACTTATGACAAAGTGCCAGCACTCTCAGTAGCAAATGGTATAGCTAAAAATGCAAATATCTTTTCCATTACAATTCCATTTACAGTCACTCATAACTGCATTAACCATCCTACATTTTAGCTAAAATATTCTCTGTTTGACCTGAGGCCAAATACTGACTTTTCCTCTTTTCCAAATAAGTTTGAGAAAAGTTCCCTTTAGCTATATCTGAACCACCACAAAAGAAGGGAGGAGGGAAATCCTCTTTATGACCCAATGGGGACAGGTAAAGAATAAAACTGAGAATTTTGGGGGGTTTATGTCCAAATGGGAAAAAAATAGAGAATTATCTGAACTTTAAAACTCAACATTATATGATGATATATTTTTCTAAGTGTGAAAAAAATTACACATGAGTGAGTTTTTAACATTTGAGAGGAGCTTGCTGAACTAACGGATACCCTCTTCCATGAAAGGTTGCTGCTTGAGAAAAGAAGAAAAAAAAAGGCCTTCAGGGAAAAGAATGTCACAGGAGAGTGGAACAAGGGATCAATTAATTCTCTTATCCCAAAGGATATGATTTTGGCTCAGCCCCTGGGGTTCTAATCTATTCCAGTTGGATGTAGTTTTGTTGGGTTTAACTGTCCCCAGGTCTTTATATTCGTTGCTGTCCAGGAGCATCCCATCCACTTTCATCAACTTGAGTGTATTTCAGGGCAGGAATATCTGTTTTTATGAGCCATGATGACAAGCCCTAATCATGTCACATATAGTTTGTTTCAAATAATATTTTCTCATCATGTTTTCTGTATTGATACTTGTGTCAGTGTGTGGTGACATGTGTACAAAAGAAATGTTTTGATTTAGAAAATAACTAAATAAAAGTCATCTTTTAAAGTAGTAACTACTGTTTAATTTTATACTCTGGTAATAAAAATAATCAATTTTCATTATCTGATAATAAAAAATCCATTTTCATTAAAGAAACTGGGAAATTTGGAAAACATAAAAGAATTAAAGGATAATCACCAATATTTCCTAATAACTGTAGCAAAGCAGAGACGATTCTAGCACAAGCACTCCCTTGTCATTTTGATGAAATTTTGCTGTGCAGTACATTGCTTGCCTTCAGCATGCTAAAATACTGAGTCCATTAGCTCTTCCTTTTTTCCAGAAATACTTCTCATTAAGATAAGAGACTATCAGATTGGTGCTATTTTGCAACATTTTGATGTGTCATTAGTCCTCCTTTTTATATACTAACTTCTACTACGAACTCAACAAATTTCACAACATTCCGTCCATGTGCTTATATATCTTAAGTGTATATACCTACAAAAAAAACTCTCCCTCTCAAATATGAACTTATCCTTCCAAATCCTCTACAAAATTTTGCTACTTTTTCCCATTGGAAAAAACAAACTTTATTCTTTGATATTTTCATACATGTACATAAGATAGTTTAAATGATGCAGAGAACCACAACCAAACATTAGGCAGAGCTTCAGAAATCCGGAAGAGGAAAAGAAAGGATTGTAGAAGCCAGAGGGATAAAGGATATCATAAGAAAACCCACAGCTTCAATGAATCAGGGATCCTAGGAGTTCAACAAGAGAGACTTTATGGGACTGACTTAGGCCCTCTGCGTATATGCTACAGTTGTGTAGCTTGGTCCTCTTGTAGGACTCCTAACAGTGGGAGCAGGGGCTATCTCTGACTCTTTTGCCAGCTTTTGAGATCCTATTCCTCATACTGAGTTGCCTTGTTCAGCCTTAACATAAGAGGAGGTACTTAGTCTTAGTACTACTCGATATACCATGTTTGGTTGATGTCTATGGGAGACATGCCCTTTTCTGAAGAGAAATGCAAAAAAAAAAGAAAAGAAATGCAAGATGAATGGATGGGGGGGAGGGGAGGGACTGTGAGGAGAGGACGGAGGTACCATGGTACTGCAGGCATGTAAAATCAATCAATCAATCAATCAATCGAGATAAAAAGAAAGAAAATTGAAAACAAAGATAGTTTAAAACTACACAACTCATATTACCCTTTCTTATCCACTCTCAGTGAAAATATTTTATTTCCCAAAGTATTCACTTCCTATCTTCAAGAGCACAGTATTGGGTTACTGGAGCATAGAACAACAGCTAAATCTCCAAAGAAAATGATTCATATTCTCCTGGTAGCCACTAACTGCCAATGGCTCCCCTCTCCAAAGAGAGGTAGGGCCTCTTGAACCACTTCCTCATCTTTAATTGACATTAAATGTTCCAACATTGCACAATTCTTGTGCAGGTAAACACAGCTGTGAGTTGATGGGTACAATAGCCATGACATGTCCAAAGGACAATGTTTCTCAGTTTTTCCCATTCTCTGGCTCTTTTAAGCTTTCTGTCTTTCTTTTGTGATATTCCTTGAGCTATGAAGGAAGTGATATAGATGTCCTCTGTGATTCTCGTTCTTTCTCAGGATTGTCAGCCACTGGTACAAGAGAGGGTTTGGAGCAGAAGCAGGGAACAGGGTACAACAGAGATAGTCCTCCAAGAGATAACTTCAGTAAGACAACTCTATTCCAGAGTATATGGAGTATATAGGTTTGGGGAAGGTAGCTGGGGAATCACCTAATTTGCACTAAGTGGCATGCTTCTATCAGAAGGCTTCGTATGTGGCTGCAGGGTCCTACTGCAAAGCTCCTAGGTCTAGTCTTAGTTATCAATTTGGGCAGCAAGGGGAAAGCTTCCAGCAGGGAATTATGCCAAGGGACCATGCTAGAGACAAGTCAGGCACCCAGGCTTAGAGACAGCTTTCAGATGAGCTCAGTCTTCCAGGCCTAAAGACATTCTCCAGATAAGGACAAGTGGAGAGCAGGAATTCTTCACTGGGGAGGGGATCCTTCCTGTTGCTGAGCTCAAAGAGAACTGCCAGGCCAGGATAGACTGCAACCTCTGACTAGTAAGGCCTCCCAATAGTCCTGTTTAGAGCTGAACATTCAACAGTCACTTATTCCTGATACATGCATCCATTAAGAATTTCTGCCTTAACTATCACCTACTACAAACAAAAGTCCCAGTGACAAAGAGTGAAAGCTACACTAATATATGAGTAGACATAAAAATATTTAAAAGACAACTTGATACCATGTCAGTTTAGCCAAACAATAGTAAAAGGTTTCCCTTAGGGTCTAATATTTCCTTAGCTTCAGGCTTTTGTAAGAATTATAGTTCCAGGCATAGATTGCCTCTTGTGAGGTGAGACTAAAATTCAAGCAGAAAACAGTTTGTAATCTCCATAATAGACACCCACTATTGTACTAGTAGACAAATACTGCTTGACAGTATGGTATTAAAGCTCACGGGATTAATAGACAAATAAGAAGGTTGATGACTTTTCACCCAAAGAAGCAGTATAGTACCTTCTGCCACAGTGAAAACTATCCAGTAGGAAAAAAGCTTCAGGCTAAATTCCAGTTTGATTTATCAATATACTGTAGCCACCTGGTGTGATTGATTCAACAACAGAGTCTTACTATCTGGTGGGCAATCAAGAAGAATGACAATAACATTTATTGTTTGGGGAACCTCTGTAGATTCACTGAGCAACCATTAATAGAGTGGTATCTCACACTAGGTTTTTCATTTAATAACATAGAATTATGAAGCAACATTACGTATCCACACAAGGTAGCTCTATTTAAGCTCTCTCCCTTTTAATAAATAGAGTATGTTTTCAATTAGCTTACGAAAGTAGTGTGGGAGAATGGTCTATATTCTGTCAATTATATTTTAAATAAACACTGATTGGCCATTAGCCAGGCAGGAAATATAGGTGGGACAACCAGACAGCAAGTAGAGGTGGGTCAATGAGAACAGGAGAATTCTGGGAAGGAGGAAGCCTCGGCAATTCTGACCCGATCAGAGAAGAAGCAAGATGTGACTGCCCCGCTGAATAAGGTACTGAGCCATATGTCTAACACAGATAAACAATAGGCTAATAATGGGCTACATAAGTTATAAGAGCTAATAAGAAGTCTGAGCTAATGGGCCACTTAGTTCATAACTAATGTAGACTTCTGTGTGATTTCTTTGGGACTTAACAATTGCAGGAACCAGGCAGCACAAGGACCGTGTGGGACAGAAAACCTCAGACAACACAAAACAGTAAGTTTCCAAAAGACTCTTCTTCATATCCTTAATTTTAGTTAACTTTTCTTCACCCTCTCCTTTGCCCAATATTCCAATGGTCATTTAAATGTCTCCATTCCCAGTACTTTCAGGTAGGCATTTATTGTATTATCCTCATACCCTTTAGGCCTCTTCCCTCTCCCCCTAATTTAATGGTACCTTCCTAGATTTCTGGTTTGTATACACACTCTACTTTAAACATATAAATCTAAAAATTAGAAGTTAGCATCCAGAGAGACAGAGACAAAGACAGAAGATGAAGTATTTATCTCTTATGATCTGTGTTACATTATTCAATATAGTAGTTTTTCATTCCATCCCCTTACCTGCAACTAGAGTTTCATTAACTGTCCATCAGTTGATGAAAATCTAGGTTGAATCCATTTCTTAGGTATTGTGAATAGGGCAATGGTAACCTGGATCTACAAGTGTCTTAACCATAGAAAATACAGTTCTTGTGTATGCATTACAAGAGTGATATAGTTGGGACTCGTGGCTTTTCTATTTATTTTTCACTTTTTGAGAAAATCCCATAGTGGCTGTACCAATTTACATTTCTCAAATCTGTAGAGTAGGGTTTTCCTTTCTTTACATCTTGTTCACCATTTTTTGCCATTTGTTTTCATGATGATGATCATTCTGCCAGGAGATGGAATCTCAAAGTAGTTTTAATTTTTACTTCCCTGATATGAAAAGTATTGAATACTTTAAAAAATATTTTAGCCATTTCTGTTTCTTCTTTAAAGAAATTTCTCAGTTTTGCAGCTCATTTTTATTTCACTGCTTGTTGTTTAGTTCTTTGCATATTTTAGATAGTAATTCTCCTTCAGTTTTATACCTAACATGGATTTTTTTTACCATTCTGAAAGCTGTTGTTTCACTTGATCCATTACCTCTGCCATACAGAAACTTCTTTGAAAAATGTATTAGATTTATTCATTTTATTTCACATGAGTCTTACCTGCATGTATGTATGTACACCTCATGCATGTCTGGTGCCCACAGAGCTAAGAGGGGGTTAAATTCTGTAGTAATGGATGTTTGTGAACCACCATGATAGTGCTAGGAACCAAACGGGTCCTCAGCAAGAGCAGAGTGCTCTAACAGCTAATTTAACTTTTAGCCTCAATAAATATAATAATATTTTTGACATTTTGTTTTTTATTTTTAATTGTTTTTATTGAGCTATATATTTTTTCCATTCCCCATGGTCCTCTTGCCCCACTTGTACCCTCTCCCATGGTCCCCATGGTCCCAATTTACTCAGGAGATCTTGTCTTTTTCTGCTTCCCATGTAGTTTAGACTATGTATGTTTCTCTAAGGGTCCTCATTGCTATCTGGGGTTTTCTGGGGTGGTGAATTATAGGCTGGTTTTACTTTGGTTTATGTCTAAAAGCCACTTATGAGTGAGTATATATGATATTTATCTTTGTGGGTCAGGTTTACCTCACTCAATATGATATTTTCTAGCTCCATCCATTTGCCTGCAAATTTCAAGATGTCATTATTTTTTCTGCTGTATAGTACTCCATTGTGTAAATGTATCACATTTTCCTTATCCATTCTTTACTTAAGCGGCATTAAGGTTGTTTCCAGGTTCAAATGTTGCTATGAACATAGGTGAGGACATATTCATGTGGTACAATTGAGCATCCTTTGGATATATACTCAAAAGTGGTATTGCTGGATCTTGAGGTAGGTGGTTTCCTAATTTTCTGAGAAATCACCATACTGGTATTCAAGGGGCTGTACCAGTTTACACTCTCACTAGCAATGCAGGAGTGTTCCCTTTACCCCATATCCTCTCTAGCATAACTTGTCATCAGTAGTTTTGATTTTGTCCAGTCTTACAGGTGTAAGATGGAATCACAAAGCTGTTTTGATTTGCATTTATCTGATGACTAAGGATGTTGAGCATTTCCTTAAGTGTCTTTCAGCCATTTTAGATCCCGCTGTTGAGAGTTATCCATTTAAGTCTATACCAATTTTTTATTGGATTATTTATTCTTTTGATGACCAATTTCTTGATTCTTTGTATGTTTTGGAGATCAGACCTCTGTCTGATGTGAGGTTGGTAATGATCTTTTCCCATTCTGTAGGCTACCATTTTGTCTTGTTGACTGTGTCCTTTGCTTTACAGAAGCTTTTAAGTTTCAGGAGGTCCCATTTATTGTTTCTCTCAGTTTCTGTGCTGCTGGGGTTATATTTAAAAAGTGGTCTCCTGTGCCAATGCATTCAAGTGAACTTCCCACTTTCTCTTCTATGAGGTTCAGTATGGCTGGCTTTATGTTGAGGGCTTTCATCCACTTGGATTTGAGTTTTGTGCATGGCGATAGATATGGATCTATTTTCATTCTTCTACATGTTGATATCCAGTTATGCTAGCACCATTTGTTAAATATGCCTTCTTTTTTTCCATTTTATATTATTTGCTTCTTTGTCAAAAATCAGCTGTTCATAGGTATGTGAATTAATATACAGTTCTTTGATTTGGTTCCAATGGTCCTCCTTTCCATTTTCATGTCAATACCAAGCTGTTTTCAGTAGTGTAGCTATGTAGTAGAGTTTGAAGTCAGGGATTGTGATGCCTCCAGAAGTTCTTTTATTGTCCAGGATTATTTTGTCTATCCTGGTCTTTTTGCTTTTCCATATAAAGTTGAGTACCATTCTTTCGAGTTCTGTGAAGAATTTTGCTGGGATTTTGATGGGCATTGCATTGAATCTGTAGATCACTTTTGGTAAGATTGCCATTTTTCTATGTTAATTCTACCTACCCAAGAGCATGGGAGACCTTTCCACTTTCTGGTGTCTTCTTCAATTTCTTTCTTCAAAGATTTAAAGTTCTTGTCATACAAGTCTTCTGCTTGTTTGGTTAGAGTTACTCTGAAATATTTTATGTTATTTGTGGCTATTGTGAAGGGTGATGTTTCTCTGATTTCTTTCTCAGCCCATTTATTATCTGTGTAAAGGAAGACTGCTAAATTTTGAGTTAATCTTGTATTCTACTACATTACTGAAGGTGTTTGTTTATGACTTGTAAAAGTTCCTTGGTAGAGTTTTGGGGTGTCTAATGTAAACTATCCTATCATCAGCAAATAGTGAGAGTGTGACCTCTTTTCTGATTTGTATCCTTTTGATCGCCTTTTGTTGTCTTATTGCTCTAGCTAGGACATCAAGAACTCTATTGAATAGATATGGAGCAAATGGACACCCTTGTCTTGTTCCTGATTTCAGTGAGATTGCTGTGAGTTTCTCTCCATTTAGTTTGATGTTAGCTGTTGGCTTGCTGTATATTTCCTTTATTATGTTTAGGTATGTTTCTTATATCCCTGATCTCTCAAAGACCTTTGTCGTGAAGGGGTGTTGGATTTTGTCAAAGGCTTTTTCAGTTCTAATGAGATGATCATGTAGTCTCTTATTTTTTCAGTTTGTTTATATGTTGACAGATTTTCATATATTAAACCATCCCTTCATCTCAAGGATATACAGAAGCTTTTAATTTCACAAGCTTCAATTTGTTGGTTATTGTCCTTGTTTCCTAAGGAAGTTTCATCGAAAGTGGTTGAATGTAGTTGTATAGTCTTGTACCTGGGTCCTTTATTAAAATGTATTGATCTACATGTTTATTTTTGTTCTACTGTGTTGTTTTTATTACTATGACTCAATAGTATATCTTGAAACCAAGTATGGTGATGACTCCAGCATTTTCCTCAGAATTGCTATTTGCTCCTGTTTCTTGCTCTACATAAAGCTGAAGACCATCAACATAAGAGTAGAGTGTGCACCCTTGTCTTATTCTTGATTTTTGTAGAAATGCTCCCCATTTTTTTTAATTTTGCATGATACTGGTTTTAAGCTTGCCAAATAAAGTTTTTACTGCATTAAGATAGGTCCCTTCCATTTCTAGTCTTTTCAGAATGAGAATAAAAATGCTTGCATTCATCTCTGAAATATGATAACCAAAAGAAAATAGAAAATAAACAGATGCCTTAACGTATATTTCCAGTGCCCCTCCAACCATAGAGTGTCTCAAACCCAGCTCTGGTTGACAGTCCTTACTTGGCTAGAGGATTAGATTATGACACAGATCCTGTGTACATTGTTTTCTCTATAGTAATAATAGTATCTTTTTAGTGTTTGGAGTAGAATACAGACCTATATTCAGTCAGGCACTGAAAATAAACATTTTGGCAATAAAGATGGAAATATAAAAATGGCTATGATCTTAAAAATGCCAAGAAAATGCACCCATATTTGTTTTTAAAGAAAAATACACTTAATTATACCTACTTCATAGAATAAAGTAGGCTTGCACTATTAACTAGAAATAAGCAAAGATAAATGGATTCTCAGAGGGCAACAATCACCATTAAACCACATGATGCTACTCAGATCATTATTCTCATTACAATCATTTGCATAGTGACAATGCGATTGTTCAGAGCTTATATTACGCAGGTAAATTAGAACCATGATTTCATGTAAGGATATCAGGGTTTCTGTCATAAGTGAAATCTACTTAAAACTATTTCCATAAAGGTAAATATAAAAATAGTCAAAATATATTGTATTGATTTTTTTTAAAAAAAATAGAACAAAAAAGAAGCAGGCATTCCCATTTGTCCTTGCATAGATTATATCCTCCAATTCTATATTATAATTCAGGTTTTATGTATTTTGTTTCTATATATTGATATGGTTTTCCCAAAGTCATATATTTGTTCTATCTGAATTTCATGTAGGACTAATAGTAGGTTTTTGAAATTTGAAGCCTAAATAGCAAAACAACCATTTCAATTACCATGTCTGTGGTACAGGTTTCTCTGGTACTAGGGAATGTGACCTATAGTGCTTGAGAAAGTACATTCTTCAGAGAAAGTATTCATGATCTTATCTGAAACCCTCCTTTCCCTCCCAAAAGACCAGGGTTATCCTCCTCCTTCTTCTCTTCCTCCTCCTCCTCCTCCTCCTCCTACTCTTCCTCCTTTTTATCAATCTTATATAATCCAGAATTTAATATATATGTCTTGCTGATCATATATGAAACTCCTTGAAGGCACAAACCACATGCATTTTCCTCATTTTGTCCACCCTTGCACCTTGCACAGTGCTCAACATATGGCTTGTGCTCAAGGAGTATTTTCTGAACCCACCTGTCCCTGATCAGTGATCCAATTATACCCCCAGATCTCTGACTGCTGAAGTGGTGCTGCTTCAAGTCAAGGACTTTTACATTGTTCTTATTTCCAAAGAACAGAGGGAGAGGATTTATAGTTTGGTCTGTGCAAGTTGGAACAGATATATAATATTCTCTAGTTGTTTTTTTTCCAGTTGTATGTGAAGAATATGAAGCTGAGGAGACGAGGGATTTATCAAAGAGCATATAATCAGCCAGTGATGAAAATAGCTATGAATTTTTGGTTCGTTGCACTTTCAAAACACTGTAACAAGCACAAAGAGAAGTATGTTTTAGAAAAGAAGCAGAGGGAGGGAGGAACCAAATAGAACTGTCACCACAATAACAGCAAGTTGTCACAAGATTAGTGACAGTGCCAGACAGAGTCGCCATACAGAGTTCAAGATTAATTAAAAATCATATCTGTCTGATGTTTCTTTAAGGTCTTAGAACTCTAACATTGGTTTGCTTATTTTTAGGCAGGTATACACTCAAGTCAGGGTCTCTCATTGCTTTTCTGAATGAGCCTCCTTCCTAGTCTCTCTCATTGACTGCCCAGGAATATTTTCCCAGACCGGGATCCATTCTGATAAAACATCTGCTTGTTATTTATATTCTTGCCAGCAACACATCACTGTCTCTGGCAATCCCCTAAAACCTCTTCTGAATCTGACTTGTGGGAATGTTTGGAGTTTTTCAAACAGAAACTCATCCACTCTGTGGTTGTGTTCAAACTGGCTACTCTTTGTGCATAAGGTCCCCAGATGGGAACACACAGAGGACTTCAAGGAATTAGTGACTCAATCTTGACCCTGTCTGTCTTCAACTGCTCTTTAGCTTCATTGCACATAGGAAACTAAATGGTGTCCTTTGATAACATTTACCAAATTAAGTATCATCTCAATGACATCATGACTATTCAAAGAAATGGGGATTCAGATAGTACAAGGCATGAACTATCAATAAGCAATTCATCATCTGCATGAAATTAATGTGGCATATGTCTGTAATCTCTAAGGTTCTTCATTTAGAATAGTATCCTTGCTAATAAGCAAGCATAAAAACAAACATAACTATCATCTAATTCACCAAAGAATCAATTTGTCTAAGATACTCTCAAAAATTGTACTTTCCTTGCCTTTTCTTAGTCAAGCCATTTTATTAATCATATTAAATACCAACTAATGACAGATTAAATTATTATATGTCTCAAGGCCCAAGATAATTATGCATAAAATCTTAGCGATCAAACCTGAAACCATTTTACACGAAAGCATTTATATACTGTCCACGTCCAAACTACCTTATTCTATTTATACACATTATATATAGTGAGAGATATATTCATCATACATTGTTATTAAAATAAAAATTAAAAACCAAAGGCAAGAATGAATTATGTGGTAAGGTTTATAGCCTAATTTATCATTTAATTCACAATTTTATTCATGGCTATTTCACTCAGATCAAAGAAACACTTCAACATTTTCCAAGCTAAGCATGATTCTTCTCCAGATCACTTTTGTCTTTAACTCTGACTCAAAACTACATTAATTCAAATCATGTAATAAAGAAGTCATAGGGAAAATGGCAGCATTGTTTGTCAATGAAGGATATATATATATGTATATATATTTATATATTTTATATATCTTCCTTTAAAACTTTAGTTTTATATTTGATAGGCAATTTTCAAGCATAGTAACTCTATTTATCATTCTATAAATTTTAAAGTTCACATACATGTGCTAATAGGTATTCAGTTTCCATCTTGTGGAAACTGAAATCTTTAGTGTCTGCATGATGCTTGGCATCAAGACCCTGTAGGGAAGCAGATGGGCTAGGTGGGCCGAGTCTAATGTTAATGCCAGAGTTACATCAAAGAAGAAACACCACCAGGTTCAAGAAGATTACTCAAGTACTTCAGGACTTATATTCCTGCTGATGAAATGGCCTTTAGATCTATCCTAATTTTCTTATATTCTTAAATTAATTGTATCTTCTCATACAATTCCTGGTTTTACTCTCCTGAAATTATAACAGTTTCAAAGTTTCTTTGTATCTTTCACATACCTATACTAAATCAAATCCTTTACTGCTATATTTTCATGAGACCTTATAACTGCACCCTTTGATGGATTTCTTTTAGTGATCTCTCAATTTATTGGGTTGTTTTTTTTTTGCTTTGCCAAATCACTTTCCACGTTTACAATTAAAGTACTCTATGTATGAACTAAGATACTGCTAACTTTTCAGTTCTCAGCAAATCTCAATCATCAGTTTATCAAAGAACAAACCAACCCATCACTTAGCTACTTCAAATAACACCAATCATTTTTCTTTCTTTATAGATCTTTAACTTTTCAAAGGTCTTAGCAAGAACAGCTTGTCTCTACTCTATGTCAGCTAAAATGGCTCAACTGAGAATTGCAGAATATAGTTTCTTCTACCTTCTGAATAATAAGGTAGATTAATTAATAATAATAATAATAATAATAGTTTATTCTACCTTGAATATAGTTTCTTTACAAGACTTTTATTTTCTGGAAGTTCATCCAGACTGTTGGGCCAAAAGTTTTCATTATTTTCATTGCAGGTCTTTTCTTGGCACCTTGGCTATCTAACAACATGATGGCTATCTCACAACATGATGGCTACATCACCAGTGTGGGGTGCTGTAAATGAAAATGACCCCCATAGGCTCTTTCACTTGAATTTTGGTCCCTAGTTGGAACAGTTAGGGAAGAATTAGGCAATGTAGCCTTGTCAGAGGAGCTGTGTCATTGGGGGCAGCCTGCAGTATTTCTACTTAGTTCTGCCTAGTGACCTTGGATCAAGATGTAAACTCTCAGTTACTGCATTTGCATTATGTTTGTCATGTCTATTGCCATGCTGTCCACCATGATGATCACGGACTCTATCATGTAAGTTGCCTTTCATAGTGTGTTATCACAGCCACAGTAAAGCAACTAGGATAAGCTGCGAGTCTCTTTTCTTTTCTATTTTTCTTTCTTTTGTTTGTTTGTTTGTTGGTTTGTTTGTTAGGTTTTCGAGATGGGGTTTCCCCTGAAGCTATGAAGCCTATCCTGGAACTAGCTCTTGCAGAACAGGCTGCCTCAAACTCACAGCAATCCACCTGGCTTTGCCTCCCAAGTGCTGGGATTAAAGGCATGTGCTACCACTGCCTGACAAGTGTGAGTTTCTTAAACTGAAGAAGTAGAAGCCATTGTCTCAGGTGCTAGGTTCAGAAACTGACATTTTTATTTTCACAATATTCTATTGACCATAAGACCATTATTCCTTACCTTATAAAATAGTTACAGAATCTTTGGATCATGTTTTAAATCTATCACACTGATGTAGCTACTACCAAATCTTTATTTTTTTATTGTTTAGGCTCAAGAAGTTTTTTGGAATAGGATTAAACTAAAGACCCACTGAATTCCAATAATTTTAAAATCCTTCATCATTTATTTCATGTACATTTTCTTCAAAGATAAACTCCTCACCCTAGGTATTCCAAAGCTTAGTTTGCATGGTCCTTTACAAATATAGATTTCTTCCTTAACAAGAATTTCTTTGTCATATTAAATTTTCCATGTAATAAAACATCCTTTGTGTCGATGCCTTCTTGCTTTATCTTTTCTATAAAGGCTCATACTGTCTCCAATCACAAATGGAAGCATTCCTTAACTATTCTTTGAAACAAGTGAAACATGTCCCTAGCAATGCTGAAGCATGCATGGACAGCCTGTTTACATTGGGTTTCATGGTCTGAGTTGATGAGGATGACTGGCCAGGTCTCTTCCTCAAGGAAGAGATTCTACCAGGATATGAACTCGGATTGCTGGATTCAGAGTCCAGAGTATTAACCATTACATCACATGAGCTGGTGCACCCCCTACATACAGAGAATTATTCCAGAGCAACATTATTGAAAAGTGAAAGTCATCTCAAACAAAAGAGTGGGCATGGGGAAGAGATGTACAGGAGACCTATGTCTATATGTGTATAAGCCTTACAAAGTCTCTCTGGGCCTACTGGAGTCTGAACTCAAGAACAAAAAAAGATAGTTCAAAAGGAGTAGGCAAAAATACATACAAGACATTTGTGTCCAAAATCATTGGGCAGTGTGTGAAGGAGAGAATATGAACCAAAAAAATGAATTATGCGTACATGTGACCTCACCATTAAAATCCACACTATACTCTTTAATATTCTTTTGCATTTTCATGTATTTGTAATTATGAAGATGGGATCAATTTGTGCAAGCTAAGCAAGTGGTTTACCACTGAGCCACATTTTCAATTCTTCCTTATAATCTTTATAGACTCTACCCTACTGTCTGGTTAATTACTATTCAAATTTCAGACCTCAGCTAAATTATCACTTCCTTGGAAGTCATTTCCTAACTATGTATGTAAGCCAATTACTTGAGTGAATATACTTTCCCTTATACTACAGACCAATCTGTTTATTTCTGCCTCTCTAATGGTTGGTTCATCGAATAGTGGTTGTCTAGTGTCCATTAAAGTAGGGCTTACATTTTTTTGAGAAATTATTGTATTCCAAGAAACAAATATGTCCCCTTCAAGTTAGATGATATATACAAAGTAATTGCCAAGGGGAAGAAGAAAGACAAAGAGAAGAAAGGAAAGTGGAAGCAATAAAATTGATGATGCTACAAAAATACAAAAAAAGAAGTTTGTTACAAGTTGAAGTTAAAAGGAAGTATTTATTGAGAATATGAGATGTGAATTGGACATTGGAAGAGAAAATAATATCTAGGTATGTAGGTATACTGAAGAATGGAGGAATGACATTCCAGAAAAGGTGGCAACACATGAGCAACGGAAAAGAGGTACACATTAGTCTGATTAGAGATTTGTTTGTTCTGAAGACCCACTAAAAATATGCCCAAAAGGATAAGTTAAAGCCAGATAGCATATCTTTTACAGGCCTGAATGAGGAGTTATGGTTAATGACCTATAGACAAATGTTACCTTCTGCCTTGATGAGAGATGTCTTCCATTTGTAGTGAACAATGTAAATGCAGAGACTCACAACTGCTCAAGATGCTGAGAATAAATAACTGTTAAGAATTATGTCCTGAACAAGATAATTATACCATGCCCTCTAAGACTCTGTAGGAAGGGGGAGACACTCGCTGTGGAAGATGAGGCAGAAAGAACATACGAGCTGGAAGATAGGGAGAAGGGCTATAAACTGCAATCTCTAGGGAAGATGCAGCTATTAAAATCCTGAACTGACAGCAGCTGTTGCTACCTGCATTGGGCCTGCATGAAACTAGTCCCATCAACAGTCATTTACGAATGGGGGAGGGCTTTACCTTGAACTGATATATTCTGGGAGATAGGGGCTCATTGTCATTGCTTGCAGATCTGTTGGTGAGCCAAACACATGGTCACACAGATGGCCTTGCTTAAAGTAAGTGAGTCTCAAAACAACCAAAAGCCATTAATGTGAAAGGGGATTTGAAAGAATAAGAGAGTTTTACAGGGGTGAGAGGTGAGATTAATTAGAATGCATATGATATGATAGGGGAGTTCAGCCAATCACATTCTGTCTGTGGGGCGTGTTGCCCTAAAGTAAAAGTTTACCTATAAACCTGGAGGGTGCATTTCCGTGCCCTCTCTCTCCCTCTCTGGCCTGGATCCAGCGTTCCGGATGGTTGGGATTCTGGTAGAAGTCTTTCCTTCTGTTTTATTAAAGCTGTATATTTTGTAAGATAGTCTGGGAACCTTTCATTACTGATCGCACTGCATCTTCATCTTCAAGGAATTAATTTAATCAATTATCAAATAGAAAATGAATGAAAGAATGCCACAGATATGGGAGAAGAAAACTTTCATTTTCTAATTTCCCTATACTCTTTCCCATTCGATAAGATGTGTCCTACCAAGATTTGAAAGCCATATTTAATTTAGGTCCCCAAATTGCTCTGTTCATGACCCTATTATATTCCTGAGAATGAATAAGGCTGAGACTAGAAGTCGTTGTTGATTACTGTTTATCAGAAGAAAAGAAATAGGTGCAGTATTAAGCAATTACATTTCATTTGAAGGTTTTCCCTGAATAAAGACAGGATCATGTTCAATTCAAAAGAACAGCATTCAGAAAAAAAAGGAATTTGTCTGATGCATTTCTCACTGCTATGGGAAAATGGTTTTACCCTGTAAAAATTTGTTTCTTGGTGTAGGAGGTTCTTCTGTATATGCGTTGCTTTCATTGGTTGAATAAAGAAACTGCCTTGGTCTCTTTTGATAGGGCAACACTTAGGAAGGTGGGGTAGAGAGACCTGAATTCTGGGAGGAAGAAAGCAGAGTGAGAGAGAGCCACCATGGAGCTGCCAGGTCAGACATGCTGAATCTTTCCCAGTAAGCCATGATCTCATGGTGACATCCAAATTTTAGAAATGGATTAAATCAAGATGTGAGAGCTAGCAAATAGCAGGCTAGAGCTAATGGCCAAGCAGTGTTTAAATTAATACAGTTTCTGTGTGATTATTTCTGGTGTGAGTTAGCCAGGCAGGATGAAAAGCAGACCCGCTCCTCTTACATCAGTTTTTTGTATTTGTTTAATAAAATGCTGATTGGCCAGTAGCCAGGCAGGAAGCATACGTGGGGCAACAAGGCAGAAAGAAGAGGCGGGGCAATGAGAACAGAAAAATTCTGGGAAGAGGAAAGAGTAAGTCTGCAGTTGTGACCCAGCCGCAGAGGAAGTAAGATGAGAATGTTTCATTGATGAAGGTATCAAGTCACGTGGCTAACATAGACAAGAATAATAGGACAATTTAAGATGTAGGAATTAATTAATAAGAAGTCTGAGCTAATAGGCAAGCCAGTTCATGATTACTGTAGACCTTTGTGTGTTTCTTTGGGATGAATGGCTGTGAGACTGGGTGGGACAGAAATCTCTGTCAACACTTCACACCTACAACTTAAGGGTATTTAGAAAATCACTCTTGAGTCTCTTTTTCAACAAGTGTCATCAAGATCAGTATTCCAGAGTGTGTGTGTGTGTGTGTGTGTGTGTGTGTGTGTGTGTGTAGCATACCACTCATAAGAATATATTTGGTATTTGGTCATGGTAAATCTTTGAGAATAGTATCATCTCTATGTATGAAAAGTCAAACTTTAGTGAAAAATATTGATGACACCACTGGTCTCCAAGCATAGATTTACATTTTATCTGCTATTTAGTGGAATAATATGGATTTTATGATACAGCACAAAAATCAGGACCTTGGAGTCAGACTATGAATAAAATCTGTGGTCATCTATCCAAATTATTTCAGGGTCAGTTTCTTCATCTCTAAAAGTGAGATATGACAATTTGATGAGTTGTTACAAGAATGCACATAATAAGTTCAACACAGCTGCTAACACTCAGTAATTATTATTGTTTTTTACCACCATAAAACATAAAGCATAAGTTGAGTTAGAAGTTGGTACATTATTCCTTTTTCAATATTTGAGATGATTTATCTATAATTTGAAATTATCTGTTTAATTAATTAACATGAATTAAGACTTTATTTACAATTATTGAACAGCTACTATGTGCTAGACTTTATGCTAGGTATGTGTTTAATATCTACTCTATGCCTAAAATTATTCTACTTGTCCTGGAGAATAAAATTATCAACAAAATCTCTTTCTTAGTTTATACATTGCAGACAGTTCTGTGACATGGAGACTACAAAGTCAGCCAAGTTATTCAACCCAGTCTCTTTTCTTTGTGTTTCTTGTGTCACTAAAGAGTAGTCTTGTTTGGAATTTCCATTTTTCAATATTTAGTTTGGTTTGAAAACATCAGATTTATCATTAATAAACTAAAGCTCTCGTTGCAGTATTTTGCACACCTCAAACAGCTGTGACTTTTGTTAAAAGCTTTATTCTTTCCATTAATATTTGTACCTGATTAAACTTCAATACAGGTGCACATGGCTTGGTAATCATACTTTTATATTTTGCATGCAGATTAGTGGCACAGGAATTTGCATAAATTTGTTATGCACTGATGCAAAAATGAATGCTCAAGCAACTTTTATTTTTATCTAATCAAATCACTGCTTAATGAAAAACGACTGACTGCTTGCAGAGGTGCACTGAGCCACACTCTGGGGACTCCAAGGATTTACAATTCAGTGGGAGTTCCCTGCCAGGGTTTGACTTCAGGACAACTAAACTACTAGTGAAATCTCCGCTCTGAAAAACCAATCTGATCTACACAAGTCATGAGGAGATAGTTACAGATGGGACTTTCTTTATTAAAATTCACTTTGCAAAATTAAACACTTAAAAGAAGTCAGAAGGGGTCTGTAGCAATAGCATCAATAAAAAGCACACTGGTAGCCCACAGAGAGGCTTAACAATTATACTGTCCCCAAACAGATTGTAAGCCTTAGCAAAATGGTATCAGAATCAATAGGGCAGGGAAACTTAAATCCCATTTGTTGACTTATCACCTTCTAGAAGAGGGACATGAGGGCATATCCTAAACTTCCACATGAATTGTTTATTATTGTCCAATCAAGTGTTAACTATGAACACTACTGGCCATATACAGAGGGATATATACATTTATTCATTTTATTTTAATTTTTGAATTTTTATTGTTTTATTATTTTGTATGCATAGGTGCTTCCCCTGGCTATATATCTGTGCACCACATACATGCCATGACTTCAGAGGCTAGAAGTGGGTATCAGATACTCTGGAACTGGAGTTACAGATTATTGTGACCTGCCATGTAGGTGTTGGCAATTTGATCTAAATTATCAAGAAGAGCAACCTGTACTCTTAATCTCTGAGCCATCACTATAGCCCAGCTTTATACATGAAAAAAAGAGATTGATCCTATATGGTCTCATTTCTTTATGTGTAGTTGATATCTATATCCAACAAAATTTTCAAATTATATTCTTTATTTATATTTCATCATTATAAATAAAAGTTTTTAATTTAATTAATTAATTTATTTATTAAAAACTTCCACCTCCTCCCCGCCTCCTTTTTCCCTCCCCCTCCCCACCTCCCTCTCCCTCTCTGGTCCTAAGAGCAGTCAGGGTTCCCTGCCCTGTGGGAAGTCCAAGGTCCTCCCTGCTCCATTCAGGTCTATAAAGGTGAGCCTCCAAACAAACCAGGCTCCCACAAAGTCAGTCCATGCAGTAGAATCAAAACCCAGTACCATTGTCCTTGATTTCTCAGTCAGCCTTCATTGCCAGCCACTTTCAGAATGTCCAGTTTGATCACATGCTCCATCACTCCCATTGCAGCTGGCCTTGCTGAGCTCCCATTAGATCAGTCCCACTGTCTTTGTGGGTGGATGCACCCCTCGTGGTCCTGACTTCCTTGCTCATGTTCTCCCTCCTTCTGCTCCTCATTTGGACCTTGGGAGCTAAGTTCAGTGCTCCAATGTGGGTCTCTGTCTCTATCTCCATCCATCGCCAGATGAAGGTTCTATGGTGATATGCAAGATATTCATCAGTGTGGCTATGGGACAAGGTCAGTTCAGGCACCCTCTCCTCTGCTGCCCATGGAACAATCTGGGGACCTCTCCTTGGACCTGGGAACCCCTCTAGAATCAAGTCTCTTGCAAACTCTAAAATGGCTCCCTTAATTAAGATATTTACTTCCCTACTCCCATATCCACCCTTCCTCCATCCCACCCATCCTATTCCCCCAAACTCTCCTGAATCCTCCCCTTATCCCTTCTCTCTACCCATCTCCCCTTACATTCACCCCCACACACACACACCCGGTGCACCCAAGTTTTGCCTGGCAATCTTGTCTACTTCCAATATCCAGGAGGATAACTATATGATTTTCTTTGGGTTCACCTTCTTATTTAGCTTCTCTAGGATCACAAATTATAGGCTCAATGTTCTTTAGTTATGGCTAGAATCCACTTATGAGTGAGTACATACCATATTCCTCTTTTTGAGTCTGGGTTACCTCACTCAGTAAAGTGTTTTCTATTTCCACCCATTTGCATGTAAAATTCAAGATGTCATTGTTTTTTACCGCTGAGTAAAACTCTAATGTGTATATGTTCCACACCTTCTTTAACCATTCTTCTATTGAGGGGCACCTAGGTTGTTTCCAGGTTCTGGCTATTACAAATAGTGCTGCTATGAACATGGTTGAACAAATGCTTTTGTAGTATGATAGGGTATCTCTTGGGTATATTCCCAAGAGTGGAATTGCTGGGTCCTGAGGTAGGTTGACTCCCAGTTTCCTGAGAAACTGCCACACTGATTTCCAAAGTGGTTACACAAGTTTGCATTCCCACCAACAATGGATGAGTGTTCCCCTTACTCCACATCCTCTCCAGCATAGGCTATCATTGGTGTTTTTTATTTTAGCTATTCTGACAGGTGTTAAGATGGTATCTCAAAGTTGTTTTGATTTGCATTTCCCTGATCGCTAATGAGGTTGAGCATGACCTTAAGTGTCTTTTGGTCATTCGAACTTCTGTTGAGAATTCTCTGTTCAGTTCAGTACCCCATTTTTTAATTGGGTTAATTAGAATTTTAAAGTTTTAAAATACAAAAAAGAATGAACGATATTAAAAAGAGAAAAAAAGATCTTTATGTCATGCTTACGTTCCCAGTACATTCTAATTTATTGTTTTAATACTACAGAGAGGGATTCAATAAATACTTTTCTGAATGAATAATTGTACTCTGAATTCCTAGCACAGTTATTAGTTCTTCCATGTGTTTGTTTTTTGTCTTTTCTTAATAAGTGAGTAAGCTACTGAACAAATGGATAAACTGCTTATACTGTGTCTCACATCAAATCCAAACAATAAGTAGAATGTTAGCTGAAAACACACAGAAAGCTTTTACTCAATAACAAAATCTACAGAACAATTAAACAACTATGCTTTAAAAGGTCTTAAACCCTTCCCTGTGAAATTTGTAAAAATTAATAGTTTGAATATACACTATTGCTTTCCAAAACATTTTCAAAAGTAACCTGCAAATATATTTTCTAAATTCTTAGATAGATTCAAAATTCACAGTTCATCATGTATTTCCTTCCTGAATGGCAGACATTTTTTCTCCACAAAGATTACTTAGATGTATTCAGTCCATGTTTTTATTCATCCTATTTACCGGTCTCACTTTCTCCTTCTTCCTGACCCCATGTGCATCGGGCCACCAATCCCATTGTGCACAGCAAAGGCATTCTTTCATTCAGAAGCCTGCATTCTGGTTTTCAGCATAGAGCACACTTCTATTG
Organism: Myodes glareolus; assembly: GCF_982192425.1. Classification (NCBI taxonomy): domain Eukaryota; kingdom Metazoa; phylum Chordata; class Mammalia; order Rodentia; family Cricetidae; genus Myodes; species Myodes glareolus. The sequence continues at coordinate 50,957,290 of NC_142053.1, forward strand.
AGTAATCCTGCACTTGCCCTGTGCTTAGTTTAGCTTGTTAGCTGCTTACAGGTAGGCTTAATGAAACCCAAACTCTTCACTGGCTTCCTACTTGGGGTGGGATTCCTTCACTCTGTTCTTTAGTCTAGTCCTAAAATTATGTACATGTCAGCCATCTTTCAAATATCTGTACCTAATCTAAAAGCAGCAGCTGAGAAGTGTGTGCCCTTGGTTCAGCACAACTTATCACTGGAGGAAAAAATGTACACTCCATTGAAGGGACGTCTGTAAAGTTATCTATATATGAAAAATTTGGCATACTGTGGCTGCACAGGACGTTTTTCCAACTAGTTTCAAGTTCAATGAAGCAAGAAGCAGACTCTTTTTCTGCCTTTGGCTAAAGGAAAGCTCAAAGGCTATTAAGTTTCCAAAAGGCTTTGGGAAATACCAAATGACCACAGGGAACTCCCATGTGCTCCTAAAATTTTATGCCGTGTAACCAGAGAACATTTGAAGTTTCTTTGAACTAATGATGATTTTTACATTTTAAAGTGGTAATTATTACAATATAAGCCAAAGTGTTTACTTTCCTTCCATTGCTCCACTGCGGCTTGCAACCAGAGGGGGGTAAACTCTGAGCTTGGAAAACACTCTTTAAAAAGCTCTCTAAGCCAATTGCAATTACCTTCATAGCAGAATAATAAAAATGAATAAAACAAAGATTTTGAAACTAAAATCAGCAGTAGCAGAAAAAGTCTGTAGCATACAAGTGGCCTTGAGCCTGAGATAACAAGAGCAGTGGATAACATTGAAATAGATATACATATGTAAATCAATATATATGTGTATATAATCGTTATTTATTTATTTATTTATAGGTTTAGGAATACTGGGGGAGAAGTACCCTGAGTAAACAAGCCCCTCAAAACAAGATAAAATGCATGCATATCACTGCATTTCAAGGTCAATTACACCCTCTAATGAGCCGTGCCAGCTTTTGCTTAGCCCTCTGAGTTGGTCTCAAGCAGAATTCTAAGCAGAGAGTAATTTGTTTTTCTATACTTCTACAAAAATTATAAACACAATAACAAGTATTTCAGTTTGTTTATTTCAAACAGGTCAGTTCTACTCAGAACAGACAGCAAAATTACTACTGGAATGTTTTAGAATGCTAACACATTTTTAGAAAATATACCTTTACGTCCACACTCCTTAGTTGTCATTGAAACCAACAGTGAATCTTTCTGACAGATTTTGTAGGAGATCAAAAGAAAATTTTGCCTTTCTTCTAGAATGGATTTTTTGTGACTCTGGGTCAAAAGCTTTCCTTGGGGGTTACCAAGAGTTAAGGATCAACAGTTTGGGGTTAAAATGTTAGCTACACCTTCTGGCATAGAAAGCACTTCCTTTGAATACATGACTTTAGAATATTTATGGTCAATCAAAAAATCTCAAAGCACTAAAGATTTCCACTTATTATGTTTAAAAACTAAATGCTGTTTTCTAATTGTACACTTGGTATGATCTAAACATTATATAGTAAGTACCCTTTTCAGTGCTAAATAAACATTTACTGGGTACCTACTATAAGCTAGCCTAGTACTGCTAGAAAATTCCAAATAAATGAAGAGATTGCAATTGGCCAAGGAAGTATAATTCACTTGTATATGTACAAGCATCCTAAAGCTTGAGTGAAGTAAAAAGATGGTATCAGAGGCCTCACACTTTCTATCTTTTAGAATGCCAAAACCTCCCACAGTTACTTCAGAATCTACCCCACGCACAAGGTCAGCAAAATCCCCAAGGAAATAATAGTAAGTACTTTCAAATGCTTATAAAGCAAGACAGAATGCTTTTGAAAACACAGTTGACCCTTCTCTTTTCTCACTGAATAAAATGAACCTAAGTCATCGCCGCCAAGATTATGTTTGCAATAAACAGATTTTAAGATTATCAGGCTTAGGAGTATTGCTTCGTTTTTTAAGCACACAGTAATGTCATAAAACAACTTTGTTTTCTCCTCTATTCCAAATATTGGTCTGTGCCTATAATTTAGTTCAGAGAACTTTGTTCTGTTAGAAGCAATTGAAAAACTCGGGACAAAATGGTCAAATTACCTCTTACTATTTCTTACTCGTCGACTCAGTGAGTCAAAATAGCTGTGCAAAGTGCTATGAATTACGGGTTTTAGCTCACTATTTATCTACTGTATTATTTCATTATATGAAAGTGATTTTCCCGTGCACTGAATCTCAGAGTTGGTTACACTAATATCTGAATAATTTAGGTACCATTTTGTAATGGTAAGTCATTTTACAGACACATGTTGCAACAAAAACCAAAGAAGTTTGTTACTTTGTTTGTTTCTTCCTTAGTTGACTGTCATTTAACTTTGTTGCCATCACCATGTAAAATGTGCATATTACAAATAAAAATGTATGTATGATTTTAAATGAATATAAGACATGAGAAACAAGAGGTCCACATCCTATCTAAGTATACTTTTTTATTTTAGGACACAGTTGAGCTGTTACATAGCTAAAAGAGATAGACTTTTGAGGAAAATTGAAAAGACCATCCAAAGACAATATTTATCACCTATGTAATAATTTGTTTTAGAAAATTTGAGTCGAAACAGAAACTTTGTAAATTGAATCATATCCCCATTGATTTATATTACAATATTAGAGATGATTTACCTCTATTTATGAACTTTGGTTGGAAATTTATATCCCTTTAGCCTATTTTTTTCACGCCCTTCCCTTTTAGATTAACTACAAATTGATAAACAGATATTTAAATATCCCAGAGGGATTTCAGTTTATTAAAAATGATGTGGACATTTCCAAAAGAAGTACAGAAGACTAACAATATGATGAATTACATCATAATGAACCCTACTGTAAGAGTGGGACCTCATTAGCTTTCTCGTAGGAAGATGCACTGCTGAAAAGGTAGATGTGGGGGAGAGACATTGAAGTGTTTTTGCCATGCTGTCAAAGGGGAAAATCTACTTTGATATCAAAGCCATTGAAAGGATCTCTTCATGTGGGCCTTACCTCTACTGAGTTATGCACAAGGGCATTTAACTGGACACTGCAGCTTTATAACCTGAGTCACCACTGCAGATGTCTACACCAACACAGGTTTGAAAGAGAAGCAGATGGCTGGAAAACTCTTACTGAGATTCTCTAATGATTTCCAAAGGTATAACAGCAAGTAGCTTTTATGTATAAATGATGTTCACCATATGGCAAAGCATGATTGAATATTTTACATAAAAATCAAACTATTATGGTAAGATTGAATAAAGCTGAGGCCAATTAAAAGTAAAGTTTCTTCAATAAATAATGGACTAGGTTTAGAACACTAAGCCTAAAACAAGCTATGAAAAGGGGAAAATGGAGAAAGGAGATGAAGAAAGAATAAATGGTCTCATAATTTTAAAAGCTTTACTTTCTCAAATACAGATCACAATTCCATTAAGGCCTAGGACATTATTTTGAAAATACGCCGAATCTGAAACATTATAAGCAGATTAAATACAATATGAAATGAGTACTAATATAACAGACAGTAACTTGGTGTTCTAATAACTAAGGTCCACAAATGCTGGAAATAAGTATTACATAATCCAAGTCAATAGTTCAGCGAAAGTAGGTTTGGAGAATGGAAATCAGAGTATCCAGATTCCTGTCAGCAAACCAAACACGTTGTCTAATCCAATGACACCTTTTCCTGACAAATGAATAAATGGCCCAAATCACAGGTCCCCAATAACTGCAGACATAAGAGAGAATATTTATGTCACTATTGTAGGCAGTAATAGGTAAGCATCAGTTAATGGAAGCATTGACTGGTCCTATCGATCAAGAGAGGAGAAAACTATAGTTACAAGAAACAGACTGCTAACTATATGCTTCCTGCTGATAGTTTCTAGCAAAATATACCTTTTATTTACTTCCTAAGACACCCCATCCAATAAGTAGAATAGAACAGTAAGTACAATATTCCTTCCTTTAAACTAGGCTGCACTATTAGTTATCCTAACAGATGGGTAGTTTGCCACTTGTGGTGGTTTGAATAAAAATGGCTCCCATAGGCTCATATATTTGTATGTTTAGCAACCAGGGAGTAGAATTCTTTGAAATGATTAGAAGAATTAGTAGGTATGACTTCGCTGGAGGAAGTATGTCACTGGGAGTAGTCTTTGGGGTCTCAAAAGACCATGTCAGGCCGCACTCTCTCTTACTTATTGTGGTTCATAATGTAGCTCTTAGCTACTTGTCTAGTACCACACCGACCTGTTGCCAAGCTCTCTGCACTGATAATAACGGACTAAGTCTCTGAAACCATAAGCACATCCCCAATTAAATCCTTTCTTTTATAAAAGTTGCCTTTGCTTTGGTATCTCTTCATAGCAATAGAACAATGGCAAAACAACACTACAGGACTAATGATATATATTATATACTTAGAGTGATACACACAGAAACACAGACACACATAGACACACAGACACACACACAGACACACAGACACACAGACACAGACACACAGAGACACAGAGACACACAGACACACAGACACACACACACACACACACACACACACACACACACACATATATATATATATATATATATAAAACTCTGAGTCAGGTGAGTCTCAATCTGAGAATTCCAACAGATAAACATTCAAAGATACAAAGTTGGATCTCTGTCCCCACCTGCCTGCTGTCATCTGCACATCCTTAAGTCTACCTCTAGGTTCAAGACCTGAAAAGCTTCTTTGTTTACAAGCCTCCTTTGTAGGGTAAGTTCCTCAAATCTTCCCTTTTCCATCCATCACTTCACCTGTTGCCTAGCTCCAGACTGATGTCCATCGAACCCATTTTGTTCACGAGCCACCTTTGATGAGTGAGAAGCTCTTTTCCTGTCAAACCCTTCCTTCCACATGTTGACAACTATATACCCACAAGACTAGCTCTAGACCCATATTTTGAGAGACATCTTTCCAAGTCCAATTAAGCAGCTCATCCACCAGCTAAACCCAGACTAACTCCAGTCATGCAGCTCCTGAACTGGTTCAATTTAAGGAAAGAAAATATATGTCTTACTAGACATACAACCAAAATAGTCCATATGCCAAAATCAAATTGTATGAACAAAACAACATGGATGAGAGAAAATCCCTGTCTCTCGTCAAACCTTCTAGTACTACAGATGTGTTCTTTAGTGAGATCTACTTAATAAAACTCATGACACAGAATTTAAAAGTACAAGCATAAACTTTATCAAAGAAATAAAGGAATTTAAAGAAAACACAAACACTTCATTCAATTTAAAGAAGATAACAATAAATGTCTGAGTCATGTCCAAGAAAATTCAAATAAACATCTTAATGAAATAAGGTAGATGATTAAAGATGTTTGAAGACTGAATAAAATAAAGAGATAGAAATGTTTAAGAGAACACTGGCTAAAATGAAGATGGAATTGAAAAGTTCAACATTCCAACATCCCAATTAGAAAACAGGAAGGAAAGCCTTACAGGTAGAAATCAAACAGAATACAGAACACCAGGACTCAAATGTAAAGGAGGTGGTCTAGACCAAACAAACAAATAATCTGGAAATCAATGTGAAAGAAATGTCCAATAACATGAAAAAACAAAAAAATCTTTGCATTACACGGAATATATGAAAAATAAGAATTCCAGAACAGTGGCATAGACCAAATCTTCAAGATTATACAAGAAAATATCCCAAACTAAATAAAGATACACCTACACAGGTAGAAGAAGCAAATAGGACCCAATCAAACAAGACCAAATATAAACATCTCAGGGCATAACATAAAAACTAAGCATCCAGAACAGTGATTCTCACCCTTCCTAATGATGTGACCCTTTAATACAGTTTCTTATGTTGTGGTGACCCCCCCAACCATAATATTATTTCATTGCTACTTTATAACTATAATTTTGCTACTGTTATGAATCAATATAAATATCTGATAGGCAGTATATCTGATATGCAACCCCCAAAGGGGTCACAATCCACAGGTTGACCACTGATATAGAACAAAGAAAAATATTGAAAGTTTCAAAAGAGGAAAGAGAAGTCACACTCAATGGAAAACCCATTGGAAGAACATCTGATTTCTCAGTGGAAACTGAAATCCAAAAGATCCAGTAGCAATGCACTCCGAGATCTAAAAGATCACAATTGTCAACCTGAACTACTATACCTAGAAAAAATATCTTTCATAGTTGAAGAAAAATTTTCATGATACAGTCAAAACTCTATATCCATCAAAAACAACAAAAGCAGAAATGGTTAACTGAACACAATACTTCAAACTGAAAAGAGAAGTAAGGAAAACCAAAAGACTCTAGAAAAATTAATGAAGCTATAATTCATTAAATACAAAGCACAACTGAGAAAACAGACCTGCAGAAATACTGACTACAATCTGCATACACCGTTGGATATTAACTCTAAATATTAATGGCCTTAGCTCTCCAATCATAAGACAAAGGAAATCTGAATGAATTAAGAAATTGAACTCGTCATTATATTGTCTGCAAAGAAGACCCATTTTAACGTTAAAGATACACATTACCTTAAAATGAAAGGATGGAACACAGTATTCTAAATGGAATCAGAAAGCAAAGAGACATCATCATACTAGTATCTCAAAATACACTTTGAACTAAAACTAGTCAGAAGAGACAAAGAAGGGTATCTAGTTCTAATCAAGGGATCAATTAATCAAAAAGTATTGCAACAGAAAATATTTATGTAAAAAACTCAGAGGCACCCAATTCCTTTAAAAGCATGTTAAAAAATTAAAGATACAGATTAATACAAACCCAATAATGGTAAGTGACATCAACACTGCACTTTCTATAATATATTGGACATCTGAACAAAAAAAATTAAAATTAAACAACATCTTACATCGAATGTACCTAAAGAATATCTACATAATATTCTACCCACCCACCCTACCCCCCAAATATGCATTATACTTAGCAGCACAGGGAAGTTTTTCTAAAATAGACTACATGTTGGGTCATAAAACTGACCTTAACAAGTATGTAAAGTCCTGAAATAATTACTTGTATCCCATCTCACACTAAAACTTAACATCAACATAAAACTTAAACTCGACAGTAAATAAAACTCAACTAAAATATAACACACAGAGATTAAACAACTCATTACTGAACGATGTCAAATAATAAATAAAGGAAGAAACTAAAATAAAGATGAGAACAACACAACAAAATCTGTGGAACAAATTAAACACAGTCATAAGAGAAACAGCACTAAGTACCTACCTTAAAACTCAGGAAGACTATAATTAAATAACTTAAGGATGTAACTCAAAATTTTGGACAACTAGATAATTATTTTTCAGCTAAAATATGAAAGTTAAGCCGAGAAAAGAAAAACAACCTAAAAAGGCCCATAACAAAGGAGCAATTGAAATCATAATAAAATGCCTTCTTACAAAATAAAAAAAGAAAATGAAAAAAATAACCTTCAGGTCCAGATGGGTTCACAGCCAAAGAAGAACTAAAACCAATATTTTCTAAATTGTTTTAAAAAATAGAAATAGAAGGATCAGTCCAAATTTCTTCTATGAAGCCAGTATTGCTTTCAACAAGCCAAAGAAAGACACAAGAAAACAAAACAATATACCAATGTCTCTGATTAATACAGATGCTAAAATGCTAGCAAATTGTATACAGGTACATATCAAGAATATCATCAACCATAATCAAGTTGGCTTTATCCCAGAATTCTTGGAATGGGTCAACATTATAAAAATGAATAAATAATCTATACAAATGAACTTGAGACAAAAATCACATAACAATCTCAATAGATAAAGTCCTTTGACAAAATCAAACATACTTTCATAATAAAAATTCAATAGAGAGTAGGACTGGAAGGAATGTACCTCAACATAATAAAGGCTAGAGAAGACAAACACATTGATGATATTATCCTAAACCGAGAAGAAATCCCCATGAATATTAGGAATGAGACAGGGATGCTCTATCTATTCAAACTTGTTTCAATCTAATGCTGGAAGCGCTTTGTGGTACAATAAGGCAAGAAATGGTAAGGAAAGTGATACAGTAAAAGTTTCTTACACATAAAAGTTCCAACTTACAGGGGAGCTCTCTATTCTTAAAGATTTGTCAGCATTTCTGAATAAGTTAAGTAGTTTTCAAAATTTAAAATCCCTGGTGAAAAAAATTCCATGATACACAGGCCACAATCTACAGTGAATTAAACCAGATTCCATAGGGGTAGGTTCTAAGAAATAACAGTTTGTGAAACTTCTGAAATATTAACAATGTAAAGATTAATTTAAGAATCACTGGGTTAAAATTTAGGAAAACCTAACTTGTCTTTTAAAAACAATTAAAAATTTATTTTCCTCCAAGAAATACATGTGACTACAAAAGCAATGTAATAAACAGGAAAGCCAGGACTTCTCAGGGATTTTCAATGAATTCTTATTTCTATATCTACCAAGTGATAAGCCAATTGATAGTTTTCAAGGCAACAAACTAAAAGGACATGTGCTTCACAGAGGCCTCATGCTACATAAATAATTTAAGGTTAGGGTCTAATTTAATAATGATCCCTTCAATGAAACCCACATATGTATAAGGATTCAAAGCTAATATTCACATATGAGAGAAAACACTGTTTGTATTTCTGGGGCGTGGTTACATCACTCAGAGATATTTTATCTTCTAACTCCATTCATTTACATGTAAATTTCATAGTACCATTTTTCTTAACAGCTGGATAATTTGTATCACATTTTCATTATCCATTCATCAGTTGATGGAAATTTAGGCTGTTTCCAAATCCTGGCTACAGTGAAAAGAGTAGCACTGAATATGAATGAGCAAGTCTCTCTGTAGTAAGATAGAAATTCCTTTCAGTATATGCCCAATCCAAGAGTAGTATTCCTAGATCATGTGGTAGATCAATTTCAAGCAGCTTGAAGAATCTTCACACTTTTTTGAGGTCAAGACCCTGTAGCTAGACAAGACATGGGCCCTAGGAGAGAACCTACTATTATTTTTGCTAAATGAATACATTAAACAATGCCCTAATTATCTATTTTTATAATCACAGACTAATACATCTCTCAATCCTAATCATAGAAGCTTATAATTATAGTAAAGGTGATTGACCACAGCTGGCCGTGATACAGAGAATAAGAGATAGTGTGATGCTCAGTCTTAAGTGGAACATCTATAGCATAACCCCTCCTGCCAAGAATTGAGGACCATTTTGGAAGGAGGGGGTGCAGAAGAGTCTAAGAGGCAGAAAGGGTGGATGACTACAGGGTTAATTGTTTTTCTGACAAAACAAGGTGGTTGCATGCATGAACTTGTAGCAATTGTAATAGCATGCAGAAACCCCACACAAGCTCAAGACAAGCAAAATCCAAGGATGGAAACAGGAAGGTGGGCATGAAGCCCCACTTGTAGCAGTTAATAATTGGCAGGAAAGGAGAGTCAAATTTAAGTGTGTGATTCCTGGTAGGTCCACCATACTCCAGGGTGGAGGATTCACACCCAAGAACATTTTGACAGCATAAAGAGGTGGGGTAGATCTGGGAAGAGTTGAGGGAGGACAGATGAATATGGTTCAATATGTTATGCAAAATTCTCAAAGAAAAATATGACTGCTGCTTGCCAGTTCTCTTCCTTGCTTATTTCACTGTACCATATTATAATTAATCTTAAATGTGATGACTAAAGGCTCTCAAGTTAGCTTCAACTCAGTTTCTAGATGGGCTGTCACTCTTAATGTTAAAGCCGGACTTCTAAACTTAAATCTTAATACCACTGCTTTATAATATATCCACTCACTTTGCTGTGTGCTCTATTTCCAAATCTGCCTACACATATTTTCTTGTTAGATCAATTCGGCATCAGCTATAGACCTGTAGACAATCACCCAACAAAGTTTATCTTTGTTCTTCCAGCACAATTAAAATTTAAAATACTCTTCTATGATATCTGAGAACAACTAATATGACTGTCGAGTGCCATCATCTAAAATCCACCACAAGTGTGTTACTACTTGTGCTTTATCCACAGCTATTCGCCAATCTTCTTTCTAAACCTGTATCTGTGAATCCTTAATTTAGAAGTATTTTTAAGGAAATCCACACGGTTACTTATGACATCTTCTTTGAATTATACAGTGACCAAATATTGACTTCAACCTGGTCAGTGTCCATAGAGTTCCTGTAGTTATGGCAGATTCAGATACTGTAGAAGCATAAAAATATGAATGAATTTCAATAGTCATTTCAAATGTAGCTGAGATACATCATAAAATAAATACAAACTGAACGCCAACTATTTTTTACTAACAAAAGAAACCAGAAGAACAGAGCAAGCTGAAATCAGTCTGCAGAACGATCACCACTTTACAGGAAAGTTAGACTTGAGACGAGACTTAAACACTTTAACTGGTAGATAGAAAGTGAGAAAGTATTTGGAATGGAAGGGAGAACAAGATGAACAGTGATAGCAATAGAAAAGCAAGAACAAGAGGAAAAGGTCAAATATCCATGAGCACACAGATTTCAACTGGTTCCTGAGAATAATGACAAACTTCTCACCCTTACGTATAAGGGTTGCGAGGCGTCACACCACTGGAAGTCAAAATCACTAACATCTCTTAAATGTGTGCCCTATCAGATATTACCTGTGTAGAAATATGTACTTTAACTATCACCTACTCAGTCCTTCTAACATGATTTTTGTCCTCAGATAGCTCAGTTTTTTATGGTGGTAGGAGTGCTAAGATGTATCCAGTCTTCATGCTAGAATAATACCGTAATAAGCTGTAATGATTCTCAGTTATTTAAAGTAGAGTTTGCCTTCCTCCATTTTTTCCTGATTTATTAAAAGCAAATCAATTAGGTTGTAAATTGCACCAGACAAAACCTCTATGCATGAATAGCTTCTTATTTCTGCAATATCAAAATCAATAGTCATTGGGTCTGCTACAAAGCAAAAGCTGTACATTCTAATTTATAATATATTGCACCTGCATAGACATATTATTACTTGCACAAGTCTCTTCTTATTCTGTTGCTAGCATGCAAGGATATTGTTTCTCTGTGGTTTCATTCCCTTAAAAAACAGCTTACTATGGACTTGAGCTAGCTATTGGGAAATGCCATTGGCTCTTAACCAAATGCAGGTTTCTACTGTATTTTAACTACTACTTGGATCTTGGCTGTTTTGTACTCGTTCAAACCTTTATAAGATCTGTGGCCTTGGCCAACATTGCAATTATGCTTCTTCTCTATGTTTCCCCATCATTGATAACAATCTTCTGATTTGGCACACTTTAAGAATCATGTTTTAATTCTGTATGTCAGGCCAAGAATACATGGCATCTATAATGACCAACATGATTTTTATGCCATTCCTCAGGGAGTTTGAGGTTTCTCGCAAAAAAATTTGAAGTTGCTTATTTAAGTAGAGGTTAAATTATTTAGAAAATCTGTCGTTTTAATGCTCTAAGAAGTCACATTTGCTTTCGTCATCGTGAAATTCTCATAAAAATGGTAGAAAATTCAGATAGGGGAAATCGGCTGAATAACACCCTGTGGTTTCTTATCTCAACTAACACTCGACATTAACTTAGAATGAAAACTCAGGAAAATAGAGGAATTCTGCTGCTTTCCTTTGATTCTGGTTACCTAAAGCAGTGAAATGGAGCTTAGAGTAGACATTTAACCATAATGTAATCATAAATGTTTACTGAGGGCTCACCATGTGTTATGATGAATATAAAGAGGCATGGTATACAAGGACTGCTTTGCTAATAGCCTTTGTATGTGAGAAGGGAAAAGGTGGCAAATGAAATGAAGAAATAAATACAATTGCAACTGTCATTACAGTACATCTAGAGTCACAGCTATTGAGCTATAGTTCTGAGGTGACTAAGTTGAACTAACATAGGCGAGCATAGCCTTTAATCGCAGCACTCGGGAAGCAGAGGAAGGGGGATTTCTGCGAGTTCAAGGCCAGGCTGGTCTACAAGAGCTAGTTCCAGAACAGGCTCCAAAGCTACAGAGAAACCCCATCTCAAAAAATCAAAACAAACAAATAAGCAAACAAACAAGCAAACAAAAATATAGGTTCTTGGTTAACACGCATTTGAATGGGACTTTGAAGGATTTGCTTTCGTGTAGAAGGATAGAGAATTCTACCTACAGAAAATAGCCAGTACACAGGGTATAAAAACTTAGTGTTCCTCTAGGGTAATGAGAAAACAAGCCTAAACACAGTACATAGTAAAACATATAAAACAGTAGTAAATGTACTTGGACAGATTGGGTAGATCATTGTATGGAGTGCTCTAAATGTCAGAATAAGAAGGTTTACTTATTGATGGGAACAAAATATCACTGAAAATGTTGAGTATAAGAACTTGGCACAATGTTATCTCTGAGAAAGTTGGCACTATTACTGGTCATGCAAAATTCTGTCCTGAACAACAAACTGTCACCCACTTACTGCCAATTCAATCATGTTCTATTCTTTTGGCAGGCATAATTTCATGCATCACAAATCAGAAGATGCCAAAAGTGACCAAGCACCATGCTAGCTGCAGGACATGCCATACATATTTACCTAGAAGACAGAAGGGAGAGAATGAATCGGCCAAGAGTAATGACATACAATATGTTTTATGATAAATGGAAAAGAGGAAGTAATGTTTAGGGACAGAGAGTAAACTATTAAAATCCAATGGATCAATGAAGATGGTTGGCTATGGACCAGATTCTCACCTGAAATGTATTTCATGCCACTCAATTGTTACTAAATTGTTCCATTATTTCTAACTGTAACAACAATAATTTCAGAAATAACCATCTAATTTATCCATACATTACATATGAAATAAGAGAGGAAGCTTAATTCATAGTAAATAAAAACAATCACTGCATGATGAACTTTGGAGAAACTGCAAAACTTTAAAAAATGATTTTGTTCCCAGATATATTAAACATATTAAAACAGCTTTGAATTTTGATAATAAATGGAATATCACAGTGAAGCAGAGGCAATCATGCATTGTTATATTTATCTGCTTGGCCCATAACTGAGTATTCTACTCTATGAAACCAAGATTATGAAAAAAACTTAAGAAATTTTTTTTACTGCAATAACAGTATTTCCCCAAAGCATTAAAGAATAAAAGTGATACAGTCAGTGTGCACCAAATGATGTATACAAAACATGAACCCACTATATTTAGCAACTTATAAAAAGAATTATATAACATGATACAGTGGAATTTATCCCAGGAATGAAGGGCTATTTAATATATGAAAACAATCATTCCAGTGTAGCACAAAAGTATAATAAAAATGAAAACTACATGAAAGTCACAGTGCCCTTAGAAAAATTATTAGAAAAATTTCTATGTATTTCATGATTACAAAAGTAATTCACAAACTAGGAACAAAAATCCCTCAGCTGGACAAAGGGCATCTTCAAAACCTCCACAATTAACACACTATTCAATTGTGGAAAAGTAGATGCTTTCTTTTCCCAACAACTGAGAACAGTTGAATTTCAGCTTTTACTGTGGGTATTCAATTATGTGCTGAAGGTACTAGCCACAGAATTTAGTTGACCAAAACAAAAAAAATTCACAGAATATTAGAAAAGAAAAAGTAATACTCCTTCAATATTTCTATTTACAAATATGACAGTTTGCATTAAAAATATTAAACATTAAAAAGTCTATTTAACTAATGAATGGGTTCATCTAGAGTACAAGATGCAGAATTAATAAATAAAGTTAATTACAGTTCTATATATTATCAATATACCTACAATTCATTAAAAAATAATATTTATAATAACATCAAAATAAAAAGAATAAATTTAATGAAAAATCCACACACAAAACTATCAAACATAGTTTTAAAATCATATAAAAATAGAAGGTCAAAATAAATGAAAAAACATTCCAGTATTTAACTCCATTGTATAAATGTGCCACATTTTCTTTATCCAGTCTTCTGTTGAGGGATATCAAGGTTGTCTACAGTTTCTGGCCATTATGAATAAAACAACAATGACCATAGTTGAGCAAGTGTTGTGGTAGAATGGAATATCCTTTAGGTATATGTCCAAGAGTGGTATCTAGGTCCTGAGGTATAGTGATTCTTAATTTCCTAATGAAGTACCACATTATTTCCAAAATGGTTGTATAAGTTTGTGCTCCCGCCATCAAAGGAAGTGTGTTCTCCTTGCTCCACATCCCCACCATCATAAGTCATCACCTGTGTTATTGATTCTATCCATTCTGACAGGTGTAAGATGAAATCTCAAAGTAGTATTAATTTGCATTTTATTGATGACTACAGATGTTGAACATTTCTTTGCTTCTCAACCATTTGAGTTTCCTCTATTGAGAATTTTCTGTTTAGATTTTAACCCCATTAAAAAAAAATTTGTTTTCTAGTTTCTTGAATTGGATACTAGTTCTCTATTAGATGTGGAGTTGGTAAAAATCTTTTCCCATTCTGTAAGTGGCTGCTTTTTCCAATTAACAGTGTCCTTTGCCTTACAGAAAATTTTTCAATTTTATGAGGTCCTATTGATTAATTGTTGATATCAGTCCTTCACTATCAATGTTGTGTTCAGAAAGTAATCTCCTGTGCCAATGAGTTCAAGGCTATTTTCCACTTTCTCTTCTATTATGCCCAGTGTATCTGGTTTTATGTTGAGGTCTTTGGTCCATTGATACCTAAGTTTTAGGTAAGGTGATAAAAATTAATCTATTTGAATTCTTATACATACAGACATCCAGTTTGACCAGCACCATTTGTTGAAGATATTGTGTTTCTTCCAGAATGTATCTCTGACTTCTTTATCAAAAATCAGTTGTCTCTGTGTGTGGATTTATGTCTGAAACTTCAATTAGATTCCAAATATATCTGTTTTTAGCACAATACCATGTGGTTTTTATCACTAAAGCTTTGTGATACACCTTGGAATCAGGGATGGTGATACCTCCAATATTTCTATTCATGAATCTCCCAGGGAAGGGGAAATAGATTTTGTGGGTAGACTGGTGGTGAGTGGGAATGGAAAGGATAGGGAGATGGGATAGAAGGAGATAATACATGGAGAAACAGAAGGAACTGAGGGACATTTTGGGGGAGGGCAGTGTGGAAACAGTGCAGTGGAAGCTTTTTGGAATATATGAGGGTGATCCTAGTGAGAACTCCTAGTGATGGGGAATATGGAATTTCAACTGGTCATCTCTAGTAGCCAGGTAGCCGGGCAAGGCTTCTAGTGGAGGGACTGAGTTGTATTTAGTCAAGTTGTTGGCCAAGGGAGTCCCACAGAGATCCACAAACAACCTAGGTTGATGCTAAAACGGAGGGTTGATGTCTGCAAATTGACAGTAGAACTGCATTGCTAAGGACCACATACATATATCTCCTTAAATATTGAGAGATTTAGCTGGTACTTGTATGGAGTCCATACCCCTATGTTCTAATCTCTTTGGTATGAGAAGGTCATATCTAGTCTACCAAAAGAGAAACATGGATACCAAGCCAGCTAGAAAACCTTTGACCAACAATCTGTCCTGTCTATAAGAAGTGTTGGGGCAATGGTGGTGCACAACTCCCAGGAGAGAACAATCAATGTCTGATTTAACTTGAGATCCCTTCCAGGAGAAAAAGCCCAGGCCTGTTTGGATGGCCACAAGCCAGAAACCTAGGATAGAACCAAAAGCAACTGATCTAATATTTAAAAAAATCTGTACTGGCTTTTTGGGATCCTAGTCTGTTTGGATGCTCACCTTGCTAGACCTGGAGGGAGGCGGAAGGAACTTGAACTTCCCACAGGGCAGGAAACCCTGACTGCTCTTAGGACTGGAGAGAGAGGAGGAGAGGGAGTCGGGGGAGTGGGAGGGTATTGGGAGGAGGGGCGGAAGTGGAAATTTTTATAAATTAATAAAAAAATCAATGAAATGATTCCTAAGAATATTCTGCTGTACTCAGAAGATCTGTGCGTTGCCCAGTCATTACCAGAGAGGCTTCCTCTAGCCGCAAATGGGAATAGATGAGAAGACCCACACAGCCAGACATTATGCAACGAGAGAGTCTACATCAGAGTTTTTCACCAGGTTTTTCCCCTGGGAGCTCAGGCAATCCTGCAGAAGAGGGGAAGGAATGATTGTTGCACTTAGAGTGGATGGAAGAAACCAGGAGAGCATAGCCTACTGTATCAACTAAGCAGTGTAAACATGGGCTCATAAAGGCTGAAGTAGCCAGCATGGGGCCTGCAGGGTCCATAGCAGGCCCTAACTGTATGTGTTGTAGCTGTTGGATCGGTGTTTGGGGACACTCCTAACTGTGGGAATAGGTGTGTTTCTGACTCTTTTGCTTGATCTTGAGACTCTTTGCCTCCTGTTGGGTTGTCTAACCCAGCTTCAGTATGGTGACTTCTGCATTGTTTTATAGTATTTTTTTAAGTTGTTGTCTCTTGGAGAACTGTTTTTTTTTTCTGATGGGAAACAGAGGGCGAGTGAATCTGGGAGAAAGGTAAAGGGGAGTTGAGAGGAGTGAAGGGAGGGAAAACTGTGGTCAGGGTGTATTGTAATGAGAGAAGAATCTATTTTCAAAAAGATAAAAAAAGAAAAACTTGTTTCATTTGAGAGAACTCGTCTCAGTTATATAATAGAGAATAATCAAAGGAGGCATTCAACATCAACCTTGGACATGCGGACACACACACACACACACACACTCACTCACTCACACAAATGTGAAATTGTCAAAAATCTGTACCAACACAAATGCGATCATGTATACATACATGCACATATAAATACATGCTGCCAAACAAGAATCTGTATGACTCTAGAATTCAGAAATTAATACACAAACACACGAATCCTGCATGACTTACTATGGAGATGTATAATGAAAAAAATTGTAAAATTTAAAATCTTTTTTATTAAGAATTTTTTAATACAATCTTTTCTCATTTTATAAAGTTATACCTGTTCCTACTCTCTCCCCTTCTCCCACTATCCTCCACCTTCTCCCCACCCCACCTCTCCATCTACTTCTAAGAAAGGGTAAAGCTTCCCATGGGGAGTCAACAAAGTCTAACACTTCACTTTGAGGTAAGAACAAGGCCCTCTCCCCTATAACTAGGCTGAGCAAGGTATCCCTCCAAAGAAAATAGGCTCCTAAATGCCAGTTCAAGCACTAGGGATAAATATTGGTCTCACTGCCAGTGGCCCCACAGACTGTCCAATGCTCACAACTGTCCCCCACATTCAGTGGGCCTAATTTGGTCCTATGAAGGTTTGCCTGCAGTCAGTCCAGAGTCAGTGAGCTCTCACTAGCTCAGGTCAGCTGTTTTAGTAGGTATCACTATCACAGTCTTGACCCCTTTGTCCTCTCTTTGGCTGGTCTCAGGTAGCTTGACCCAGTGCTTAACTGTAGATCCACTTCGAAATTTGCGTGCAAATGGATAGGACTAGAAAAGAAAAAAAAAAAACATCCTGAGTGAGGTAACTCAGACACAGATAGACAAACATGGTATGTACTCACTCATAAGTGGATATTAGATATAAAGCAAAGGCAAACTAGCCTATAATCCAAGATCCCAGAGAAAGTAGGTAACAGAAAGAACCCTAAGAAAGACATACATGCATCCTCTTGGAAGGGGAAACAGACAAGACCTCCTGAGAAAATTAGAAGAGGGAAGTGGTGGGGGGGAGTGAAGGGGAGAGAGGAGGAGAACTTGAGGGAATGGGATGCTCAAGAAGTGAGAAAAACAGTAAGGGGGAGAAAGGAAAGAGATGTCTTGATTGAGGGGGCCATTAGGGGGCTAGCAAGAAACCTGGCACTAGGGAAATTCCCAGGAATCCACAAGGATGACCCCAGCTAAGATTCTAAGCAACAGTGGAGAAGATGCCTAAATTGACCTTTCCCTGTAATCAGACTGGTGACTACCTTAATTGTCACCAAAATTTAAAATCTTGAGATGACCTTTCCTAACTTCTAATGTTTCTCAACTTGTGATGGAGCTAAATGATAACTGATCCATCCTAAAGCAGAAAAAATATATTTCAAATTATTGTAAATCAAGGACTTTCTATAAAGTCAGCTAAGGTTTAAAAGGATATGCCAAGAGCATTCACCAGGTGACTAGTAGCCTTTACAATAAATAACATTGGGATTATAAGTACACATACAAAAATATGACTCTCTAGCCAAAGAAATGGTTCAACAGTTAAAGGTATATGCCACTAAACCTGACAATTCCCAGCCTTGACAAATCCCCATGTTTGATGCCTAGAACCCATGCATAGAAGGAGAAAATTGACTCCCACAGTTGTTCTCTGACCTACATATACATGCCCCACATACATGTGCAGACAGAAAGACAGATACATGTGCACACATGCACACACACATTAAATATACAAATATAATTTTAAAAGTCATGAGTCTATATGCTCGTCATGCTACAGATAAAAAAAAATGTAAGTTAATCCCCATGGGAAACCTCACCTCCTCTGAGGAGTGAACTGGGTTGGGGTTGGGTAAGGTAGGAGGAGTGAGAGGAAGGGAGGGAGTAGGAACTGAGTTTGATATGTAAAATTAAAAAAGATTGTTTTAAAAACAAATAAATAAATAAGAAGAAATACAAGAAAATGCTAGTCAAATTGGCCAACATATTTTAAGTAAGAATAGAAAGGTTTATCCAGTGTTTAGAAGATTATACAATGAGAAATCTTCATGGCCTCGTATTTAGCAAGGTCTTAGCTTTAGCACCAAAGTTTGTGAAAAATCAGAAAAAAAATATACCTAATTGAAAAAATTTAAATGTGCTCTAAAATGTAATCATCAGTATAGTAAGAAGACATCCCAAAGAAAACTAATTACAAATCATGTCTGATAAATGATTGTCATTAAAAATATATAAAGAGACAAAACTCTAGTTAGAATAGGTAAAGACTCTAAAGAAATATATGTCCAAAATCCATATATGCATGTTTAGGAAGCATGAAAAGATAGACATTCAACATCCTTAAATAAGGAAAATAAAAATATAATGAAAATATCACTATATACCTGATAGGATGAAAACAAGCAAAGTGCGAATAGATAACAAGTGTTAGGGTGATGCAGAAGGAAGGGAATGTTTGCTGGTGGAAATATAAAATAATGAATATGCTTTAGAAAACAAGTCCATATGATCAAGTAATTCGTTCCAAGTTATAAACTCAAAATAAATTGAAAATAGACTCATGCAGATTTTTTATATGAAAGTTTACAGAAGTTTTTTCATAATTCCTGTCCAACAGGAAATGACTAGATAAGCAATATTTCATATATCCATATAATAAAATATCCTTCAGTCAAGGAAAGGATTGTACTACAATGCAGATAAAATTTTAAAAATTTGCTAAATGAAAGAAGCAATTCATAAAGAATTCCACAATATTAGATCTCATTCATATTAAAACACAAAATAAGGACATTTATAGAGACTGAAAGTAGATTTATGGTTGCTTGGAGTTGCATGTAAAGGAGGAAATGATAAGGGACAATAGAAGTAAGATATACAGCTTTAGTGGAGAAATTAAAATTTTCTAAAATCTGTAATTACCTATAATGATGATTGTACATATTTGTGAGTAAGCCAGAAACCACTGACCTACATACTTTAATGTAGGTGAATTCCATGATGTGTGAATTATATCTTCATAAAGGCACTTTGAGAAAAAGACCAAATAAAAGTGAGAAATCAAAAATAAGAGAATATTATAATAGTCAAAATAAGAATCAAGTCTCTTTTTTTCAGAGGTGAGGAATAATGCTCTATTCTTTCTTACACAAAGAGAAAAGCTTTCTTTGTACTTATGACTACAGTATAAATTTTAAAATCAAATCTTAGTGTATGTGCATGTTGGGAGGGGTTGTCTTCAGGGAGTTCTGCATATAGGTGTGGAGTAAACTATGTCCCTAAAGTTTTCACATAAGAATCATATTCCCTCAAACTCTGTCTTCTTGCGAAGATAACCACCAAATTACATTATTGTACTGAGTCATTTATCTAAACAGAACTTACCCTAGGATGTACTTGACACTAATGGCATGCTCTTTTTCTTCCCATTAAAAAAGTGGGCGACAATAATATATTCTAGTTTGTGTGCGGCTACTGTGTCTGTAATTTGTTTCTCTGTACTAGGGTAATAGTGGTTTCCTTCCTAAGAAGGGCTATTATTCATAAAATTGGCAAGCAGAGACTTCCTTAGCTAATGTCATTCACATAAGTACTAGAAAATAGGCTGGCTTTAGTCAGAGCCTATGGAGTCTCAGTGCATACTGTTTTGTATTCTTTTTTTTTTTTTTTTACTTTTCCCATTTTGTTGAAAGTAGCCTTTTGTCCCTCATACAATATATGCTGATTATGGTTTTCCCTCCTTCTACTCCTCCCAGTTCCTGCCCACCTTCCCCCCAATCTAAATCCACTCCCTTTCTGTTTCTCATTAGGGAAAAAACAGGCTTCTATGGGATAATAATAAAATAAAGTAAGAGAAAACAAAAACCAATTCGCTGAAACAGGATGAAACAATCAAAAGGAAAGGAGCCCAAGAAAAAGCACATGAAGCAGATATATAGACACAGAGACCAACTCATTCGCATGCTCAGGAATCCCATAAAAATACTAAACTAGAAGACAATATTACATGCAATGGGGATGAAATGGAGAACATATTATATAAAATTTAAAAAATAAGATAATGTTTTAAAAAGCCCAGATACAACATTATGAGACAAGGAACCATCATTGATTCCTATGCATTCATTTTCAGGTGGCCCTCTAGTGATAGGCATGCAGCCTACCCCTGAGAGTAGTTTTATTTCCCAGAGGGACTCCCTTAGAGAAAACTGAATTTTTATTTAAAAGTGGCTATTAATTAGAGATAACTTCTGAATTAGGAAGAGGTTAACATTATCAGTTTATGAATGTTGAACCATTCCTGCATATCTGAGATGAAGTCTAATTGATCATGGTTGTATGTTGTTTTTCATTTGTTCTGTTTTATTTTTCAACAATCCAAGAAGACTGCCATCATATTCTATCACCTGTTTACCTCAACTGATCAATTTCTAACACAAACTAACAAAATAACTATTTTATTTCTTATATTTATTTTTGAATTTAAAAGATATTTTATGAATGTGAATATATTTGTAAAAAATTCATCATTTCCTTGGACACCTGGGAACCCGTCTAGCTTGTTCCTCGAGCAGCTGAGGAGAGGGCACCTGAACTGGCCCTATCCTATAGCCACACTGATCAATACTTTGCATATCACCATAGAACTCTCATCTGGCGATGGATGGAGATAGAGACAGAGACCCACATTGGAGCACTGGACTGAGCTCCCAAGGTCCTTATGGGGAGCAGAAGGAGAGAGAACATGAGCAAGAAGTCAGGACCGCGAGGGGTGCACCCACCCACTGAGATGATGGGACTGATTTAATGGGAGCTCACCAAGGTCAGCTGGACTGGGACTGATGGAGCATGTGATCAAACCGGATTCTCTGAATGTAGCTGACAATGGGGGTTGACTGAGAAGCCAAGGACAGTGGCACTGGGTATTGATTCTACTGCATGTACTGGCTTTGTGAGAACCTAGTCTGTTTGGATGCTCACCTTCCTAGAACAGAATGATGGGGGGGACCTTGGACTTCCCACAGGGTAGGGAACCCTGACTGTTCTTTGGACTGGAGAAGGGGGGGATAAAGGGAGGGGGAGGGGAAAAATTTTTAATAATAATAATAATAATAATAATAATAATAAAAACATGAAAAAAGTCATCATTTTATATATGTGTATGCATGTGTATATTACAGATGTATACAGGTGCCCACAGAAACCAGAAGAAGGTGTTGAATTTCCTGGAATTAAAGTTTCTGATGGTTGTGAGTCAGCAGAAGTGGGTACTAGGAACCAAACTTCTGTCCTCTGAAATAGCAGCAAGTGCTCTTAACCATTGAGCTTTCTCTCCAATCCCTTAAATTTTTAATTTTAATGTAATTTTGTCACACCTGCTTCATCTGAAATCATCATCCCTTTCCCCTCAGAGAAACTACCTAAGTTTAAGCCCTAGTATTCCTGAAGGGCTCATGATTGTCAAACAAAAGCAGCATCTTCCTTGCTTTTTCTTTCTACATCTTAAAGTTAAAAATAAATGCTTTTAGTTTACCAGTTAAACATTTCAAAACTGACACCATTAATAATTATATTAGGTCAAAGGAACAAACAAGCTGACTGAGGGAAAGGTGTATGATCATTCTCATGGGCAGTGTGCATGTAGTCCCTTGTATATTTCTATTTTAACTTATAGCAAAACTGACTATTTGCTATATAGTTCTAGGAATTTGAATATATGTACATATTAACAGAAAAATCATCCACAACCAGTATATGAAGCAATTTCATCACACTTAGAGAGTATGTCACGCTGTCCCTTCAGAGTCACACTTTGCCTCTATACCTAACCTTGAGGAAATTCTCCTTTCTGTAATTCTAGCATATTGTACTAGTTAGGGTTCTCTAGAATAACAGAACTTATAGAATGAATCTATCTATCTATCTATCTATCTATCTATCTATCTATCTATCTATCTATCATTCTATCTATCGACACACACACACACACACACACACACACACACACACACACACACACACACACACACGGGGTTATTTGAATGACTTAAAGTTGTGAGCCAACAATTCAAACAATGCTTGTCTACCAACAACCAAGAATCCAGTAGCTGTTTAGTTCACAAGGCTGGATTTTTAAGATGGTCCTCAGTACTTGCTGGAGTACTGATGAAGTAGGCTTTACTAACAGCAAAGGAGTAGATGTATGAGCAAGGCAAGAACAAGCAGACACAGAGCAAAAGCTTCCTTCTTCCCTGTGCTTATATAGGCTTCCAGAAGGAGGTGTGATCCAGACAAGTGGAGGATTTCCCAGCTCAAAAGCTCCAGATTGAAAGTGTATCTTACTACCTCAAAGATTAAGATTAGAAGTATATCATCTCACTTCAAATTAAGCAAAAATCCTTTGTAGGCGTGCCCTCCATTTCTGGGTTTTAGTTAATTTCAAATGTAGTCAAACTGACAACCAAGAATAGCCATCACACAGAGATTTTCATATACATGAAATTGGAATACATGCAATTAAAAAAACTGCCTTTTTATTCAGCGCACTACCCTTGTGAGACTTCTGAACTAATGCATGTCAAAAATTCATTTTGTCCTGATGCTGAGTGGTATCTCATCATGTGTACATTCCACAATATGTTCTACCCCTGCATCTGATGACAGGAATTGTTGCTTTAAATTAAGGTCATAAGAAATATACTGATGAGGGTTGAAGGGGAAGGGAGAGGCAAGGAGGGGGACAGAGAAAGATGTAGAGCTCGATAAAAATCAATTAAAATAAAAAAGAAATATACTGCTAATCACATTTGAATGTAGGTTTGTTTTAAACATGTTTCTATTTCTCTTGACTAAATACTCAGATTCACCATTTGTCATTTGTATTAGGGTAGTGTGTTCATTTTATAAGAGAGAGACAAACTATTCTCCCAGAGGACCGGGATAGTTCCATTGACAATGCATGTCAATTTCAGTTACTCTGTGTACTCTGAAGCACTGGAATGTATTATTTTCTTTACTAACATTAGTGCTGATTTCATAATGACAAACTTAGCTCGGAAATCTACATAAAGTTGAAAGGGAGTGAGGAAAATAAGGAACCCAACGAGCTGCAGCCAGAGCACAGATACGGGTTAGAGGCCCACCCAATCAAAGATGACAAAATTTGCTTTCAGCTAATTGGCTCAGCAAGAAACCTATTTATTCCCCCCAAACATCTTATCTGTAAGTATCTTACTACTGCACCATAAGATGAGAATGGTGTACAATTCAAACCACAATCGTTTCTAATGTGAAATTAAATTGGCTCTTGTTAGTTGGTACATGTCTCATATATTTGCAATTTCATCATTCTTTATTATATGAAGCAGCACACTTCTTCCTAAGGTTTCCTTTGGCTAGTGCCTGTCTTTGAGCAGTTTTTTGTCCACGTACATATTCAGTATCCATCTAAATGTATGTTTACTGTGCTCTGCTTTAGCCCTTTGAAAATACTATTCCTTTCTCTTCTGTCCTCAATTGTTTTTCCTATGAAATCTAATGGTCTCTTTGTTGTTCTGTATAACAGCTGATCTACTTTTCTGTTTTTGTAAAAAAATGTTTTTCAAATAAATGGTATTTTACCAACATTACATTTTCCTATCATGTGCTTTGCTCATATTCACCCTATTACCTTGGAGTACTCACCTCCCACCCTTCCTCGGCCTCTTCAACATCCCTAATAGCCCCGCTTTTCTGATATCTATTGTCTTCTTGGTGAATTTTAAAGTTTTCTATTTGGTGCTTCCAGTTTCATTTGGAAATGTTTACAAGCAGATTTCTTGTTTCCATGCTGAGCTGGATGCTCACAGAATTCCTTCAATTTGCATCTTATATTAGTTTTGAAAATACCGACCACCAACTTTTCATACTGCTGCCCTCTGTGCGCTCTAGTTGTCCCTTTTCTCAACCCTCCAAGATTCTTATTCTTTTCTTCCTTAATCTCTCTATTTGTGGTACATTAGGTAGTTGTATATTTCATAAACCATTTACCCATTCTTTTCTGCCCTATATCATCCAGTGAATTAAATAAAATTAAATGTATGCCCTGGCAATGCTGAAGCATGCACGGGCAGCCCATATATGGCAGTTCTGTTGAACTTGTCCACATTGGGTTTCATGGTCTAAGTTGATGAGGACCACTGACCAGGTCTCTTCCCTAAGAGGGCACCAGATCTCATCATAGATCACCATGTGGTTCCTGATAATTGAACTCAAGACCTTTGGAAGAGCAGGCAGACATATTAACTGCCTAATCATTTTAATATTATATGATAAGTTTCCTTAGGAAATCAATCAGTCTTATTTCTATGTCCTTCATTTATTTATTGGGACTTTTCAAGTTTAAAATCACTATTACTAACATTTATTTGACCATATTTTTATCTTATCATCTATATTTCTGGAAGTTAATTATATTTACTTTTTCTACAATTTATAATTATATTACATACTTTGTCTTTTATTGCATGCTTCACATAAATACTCATACCTGTAGTATGATAATGCACATTTAAATATCCAAAGAAACTTGTGGACATTGACAAAGCATAGCAGGTACTTGCTCAATCATAACTTATGATTATATTACTTCATTTATATTAAATTTTAGAACGGTACAAATTATCTAAAGTGATAAATGGTTCCCTAGTTCAAGGGGGTTAGGGTATGGAAAATTATAAAGTGGTAAAGAAGAATGATAGAGTTGATGAAACTGTTCAAATATTAATTTATGTGCATTTTGTAACATCTAAAATTATCCTCAATGTAGTGTATTATAAAAAGAACGCAAAATGAATTCCATTTATAAGTAACTGATATATCTGAACAACTTCATAGTGGCTGTGAGCCAGTCAGGAGTAAGAAGTGATCCTCTTTCCATAGTATGATAAAGAATGAGACTACATACTTGGAAGTACTTCTCTTGGTTTTCTTTTATCATTTTCACCATTAAGTTAAAATTGATTATATTGAAATTAAATATATAAACATTTTAGTAACAAAATATATCATTATATTACTTCTTCTGTATCAGATTCCTACATATGTTTCTTGCTTCTGAAGTCACTTCTCAGATTCTTCTGTGTTTTATTTAATGCAAGCTGCATAAATACAATTAGGAGTCATCTTTTGCTGACATTCCAATACTTTGTTGTGCTGCATGCACTCTTTTACCATTAAGGAGTGCATGGAGAAAACATCTTAAATGCTTCAGTAGACAGTGGAAAAGTAATACAAGAAAAAGTACAAACTGTCTCATTGAGTACATTTAAGTAAAGGTTCACTTAGATTTAAATACATGAACATTGTTACCTCTGTAAGTGAAGAAAAGTAATTAGCACAAAGACTGAAAGTCATAGTACAAGAACACTATACATACAGGAAAAAAACAAGTTAAACCATCCTATTCCTCTTGATATACTCACTATCCTAGACATGTTGTTCGCTGTGATAAAGTACCATAAAGTGAAAAGCCCACTTGTGGAGTGTTGCACAATAAGACTTTTCCTGGGGAGACACCACACATACCTCTACTCACTCCAGACAGGAAACTGATAACAGATCAAAGTACAGATAGCACAAAACTCCAATTTGTTGAAGCAATTCATTTTATTGGTGTTAGTTACAGGAATATTTATTAGGGGTTCTTTACAGAGCAGAAACGGCTCAAAGACAGCTGTACCGCGAAAGCCCACCCCAGCATGATCGATAACTCACAAAAGCTGAAAACCTGGAATACACTGGACAGTCTGTAGACAACTCAACATGTTATAGAGTGTGCTTTCCAGGCAGCTCTCTTGCTCTAAATCTCTTCCATGCAGCTTCAGCTGGTTTCTGCTCCTTCCAGGCATCAGGTCTCTAGTCTCAGAGTTTTCTTTGCAGTTTGGTTTGTCTGAGCATAACTCTCAGCAATCTGTATTATTAACTCTTGGGAGAAAAGGGCCTAGTAAATCTGATCAGTTTTGGGAACTTCATGAAGAAATTTTGATTTTTTTTAACCTTTGAAATATGGAGCTTCTCTTCGGCATTAAATGTTCCAATCTTCATGAAACTGCTACACAATAGGGAGGAAGGAGCTTATTAGAGCTTGCAGTCCTTTGGGGAAAACAGGACAAGAACTCAAACACAGAAGGAACCTGGAGGCAGGAGGCGATGTAGAGGACATGAAGGAGTGCTGCTTACTGGCTTGCTCCCAGGGCTTGCTTAGCCTGCTTTCCCATAACATTTAGGACAACCTTCCCAGTGACCTGGGTCTTTCAGATCAAGCATCTATCAAGAAAATGCCATAAACACTTGCTGGAAGTCCAATTATATGGTGACATTTCTCTCAAATTGAGATTCCTTCTTCTACAATGACCTTAGCTTACATCAAGTGTATATTAAAAATTAGCCAGTACACTCACTGTAAGCCAAGAATTCAAAAATACATTTGAATGCAAATCCAGCTGATGATTTTGTATAACTAACCATCTAAGACTGTTTCTAACATTTGCCTTAATAAGAACAAAATGAGACTATATTTTGGTACAGCAAAATGACAGACAGCTTATATTTCTGTGTCTGTAGACAAAAGTTAGTCTAAACACAGCTTGACCATTGGTTTATAACACACACAAGGATGCTTTTATGCTAGGGAACTATGTTTGTAAACTTATGTATTATTTGGCTCTGTACAGAAATTCTTATGACCCTCCTGTTAACAACTATCTTCTCTTACCAGGTTAAGGGGTGGATACATCTAAATCTGGGTATAACACAAGCAACACACTTTAATGAAGTCAAGTAAATGATGTTGCTAAAATTCTAGTTAGGAATAGCTATTAGACTAAGACACCATGCTTTAATTACTGTCTGTGGAGAAGAAAAGATCAAACAGTAATAACGGTGCAGTCCAAACTTTACATATGTGAATTTAACTCAATCTATGCAAAAAATCTTAATTCTATCAGTTTCTGAACTGCTATTCCCAATAAATGTAAAGAGGAATAAGTAGTAGCATAAGTCTTAAAATAAGTATTTGTTAAATTATGAACTTCTTTGCTCAAAATGTGGTGCATGTCTCTACTCAGTTATATTGGTATGCAATCTTTAAGTTCTTCCTAGTTCATCAGACAGTTGGGGGTTTCACTGATCGAAAATTAGGCACAAGAAGCTTTGGAAAGCAAATAAAACAGAGCAATAGGACTAGAAAATACAAGATCTCCTGCGTAAATTGGGAGCATGGGGACCTTGGGAGAGGGCTGAAGGGGAGGGGAGAGGCAGGGAGAGGAGCAGAGAAAAATGTAGAGTGCAATAAAAATCAATTTAAAAAGACGTTGTCTTGCTACATGATAGGTGGGTACAGTGAAAGCTGCAACAATCTGCATTTTCATTTGTTTTAATACAAGGTAGGTCTTAAGGTAGGTAATATAAATTTAGTTTTTGAAAGCATGTACTCAACTAGTAGCCATTTCTTGGAGATATAAAAGAGAGCTTTGTATTATTTTCTCAATTTATATAATATATTTCATTATTTTATAGGATTTAATGTTATTCCTTTCAGTTCTTACATAGACTATAAAGTCCCAAGATTTTAGGTCTTCTTAAATCCCAGTGATTTATGTCTGAAACTATGAGATGATTTTATATCACTATTAGTAAACCTAGAAATGTGGATTTCTTTCTCATTCTGAATTTTGTGACAGTTGAGCCTCATATCATTTTTTTCTGGACATTCTGCATTTCTGGTATATTTTTTTTGTTATGTGAAAACTAAAAAACTAAAAAAATAGTATTATTGGATATGGAAATAAAATAACTGTATGAAATGGCTCAAAGGGCTGGAGAAATGACTCAGAAGTTAGCAGCACTTGCTACTCTTCCAGAGGACCTCGGTTTGGTTCTCAGCACCCACATGGCAGCTCACAATCATCTATAACTCCAGCTATATGAGATCTAACATACTCTTCTGACCTCTACTGGCACTGTACACATGTGTTCCACTTACATACATGCATACTTATAGGCAAAACACTTAAAATATCAAAAATATGTTTAAATATTAATTTTATTAAAAATGCTCAAATTTGTATCTTTTGGGATATCCTGTCAGTTACTCTTCTATTCTTATTCCCTGACAATAAATATATACTCCATGGCCCTTGAACACATTATTCATGCTCAGTTTGGTTATATGCACAAACCACATGGAAGTAATCAATGACCTTTTGACTATTATGCCCTCTAGCAAGATATCTAATCTCTGAGTCTACTCCTCAGAAACTTCATACAATGTCTAAATGAATTTCAAAAAAAACGAACAGCTGGAACCCATATTTGAAAATCCCGAGATTGGGGTTCTTGTTAATACTGAAAGCCTCTTAAGGCACCCTCATTTGTGTGTGTGTGTGTGTGTGTGTGTGTGAACTTGCACATGTGGTACATATAATAAGGTGACATGTACAGAGGGTTCCATGTAAAGGATATAAAACTGTGTCAAAATCCACTCTTATATGTGCACCATGGAACACTCATGCAGCTGTGTGTGTTAAATAATAAAAAAGGACATTCAGTCTTTCAGGTTGATAGATGGATCTGACAACATTCTTAACTTCACCAGCTCACACTGACTGGTGTAGGCCACTTAGAAAAATTACATTATTTCTCCATATTAATTAATTTAATGGTAGAAGAAACAGAAGAACGGTACTTTTGTCCAATGGCTAAAAGGGGGCATCCATTATCTCTCTGATGAGTATGAAATCAAATAACCTTAATTCATAGATGATAACTACTATGTGACTATAAGAATGACTAGTCAGAGAACAAAGCTAATGTTAGCAAGAGGCACAGATAATAAAAATCAAAGAAAAATATAACTTGGCTCAGGTGAAAAAATGCAGGAGACTATTTCTTAATTTTTTTTTCGAGACAGGGTTTCTCTGTAGTTTTTGGTGGTTGTCCTGGAACTAGCTCTTGTAGACCAGGCTGGCCTCGAACTCACAGAGATCCACCTGCCTCTGCCTCCCAAGTGCTGGGATTAAAGGCGTGCGCCACCACCGCCCGGCTATTTCTTAATTTTTTATTATATGAACCAACACATTGTAATATATAATCCAGTCTTAATCTATAGTCAAAAGCATGTTGGCAAGCTCATGTATACTTAATAGAAAACAGAAATCACATTTCAAAATAAGTCATTAAACAATATCAGGCTGGGAGCATGGGACTGTGGTCAAGCACTTACCTAGTATCCTAGTTAGGGTTACAACTACTGTGAAGAAATGCCATGGCTGAAAAGCAAGTTGGGGAGGAAAAAGTGTACTTGGCTTACACTTCGATATCTGTTCACTGTCAAAGGCAGTAAAGACAGGAACTCAACCAGGGCAGAAGCCTGGAGGCAGGAGCTGATGCAGAGGCCATGGAGGGGTGGTGCTTATGCCTTGCTCACATGGCTTGCTCAGTCTGTTTTCTTATAGAACTTAGGACCATCAGACCAGGGACAGTACAACCTACAATGAGCTGGCTCCTCCCCTATAAATCAGTAATTAAGAAAATGCCCTCCACAAGATCAGAGGGAACCTTCATCCGACGATGGATGGCGATACAGACGGAGACCCACATTGGAGCACCGGACTGAGCCCCCAAGGTCCAAATGAGGAGCAGAAGGAGGAAGAACATGAAAAAGGAAATCAGGACTGCGAGGGATGCTATCACCCACTGATACAAGGGGACGGATCTAATGAGAGTTTACCAAGGCCAGTTGGACTGCGACTGAACGAGGACGTGATCCAACCAGATTCTCTGAATTTGGCCGGATTCTCTGAATGTGGCTGGCCCGAAGTCTTTCTGAAAAGCCATTGACTATGACACTGGGACTTGTTTCCTCTGCATATACTGGATTTTGGGGATCCAGTCTGTTTGGACACTCACCTTCCTGGACCTGGAGGGAGGGGGGAGGAACTGGAACTTCCCACAGGGCAGGAAACCCTGACTGCCCTAAGGGACGAAGAGGGAGGAGGAGAGGGAGTGGGGGGGAGTGGGAGGGTGTTGGGAAGAGGGGCAGAAATGGAAACTTTTATAATTTAATAAAATTACTTTCAAAAAAAAAGAAAAAAATGCCCTCCAGCCTGATCTTATGAACATCTCTTCTCAATTGAAGCTTCCTCCTCTCTGATGACTCCAGCTTGTGTGAAGCTGGCATAAGACTAGCCAAAACGCCAAATAAGCACAAGATCTGCATTTCAAATTCAGTACCACAAGGAAAAATAAATAATTAAAACATTTTCATGTTTTAGAAGTGCCAATTTGAATTAGATTTTTATAAAAAATACCAATCTAAATTCCCACTCCCTTCCCTCCTCCCATTCCCTCCATATACCCTTCCACCCCACCCTGCTCTAATCCTAAGAGAGGGTAAGGCACTTTGCTCTGTGAAAAGTCCAAGAACCTCCCTACTACATCTAGGCTGAGCAAGGTATACATTCAAAAAGAATAGGATCCCCAAAAGCCAGTACTTGCAGTAGAGATAAATCCCAGTGCCACTGCCAGTGGCCTCTCAGTCTGCCCCAGCCATACAACTGTCAGCCACATTCAGAGGGACTAATTTGGTCCTATGCTTTTTCCTTCCCAGTCCAGGTAAACTATTTCAGTGGATGACCTTTCATGGTCTTGACCTCTTTGCTCATATTCTCATTCCTTCTACTCTTCAATGGACCTTGGAAGCTCAGTCCAGTGCTTTGTTGTGGGTCTCTGCCTCTGTTTCCATCTGTTGTTGGAAGAAGGATTATGGTGATATTTAAGATAATCATCAGTCTGACTACAGAACAAAGCCAGTTTGGGCACCCTATCCTCTATTGCTTAGGGTCTTAGCTGGGGTCATCCTTGTGGGTTCCTGGGAATTTTTCTAGAGTCAAGTTTCTTGATAATCCCATAATGGCTCCCTCAATCAAGATATCTCTTTCCTTGCTCTCATTATCTGTTTTTTCTCCATCTCGACTATCCCATTCCCTCAAGTTCTCCTCAACCCTCCCCTTCTCCCCTCCTCTTCCTCTTCTCCCCTTCCTTCTACCCTCTGTCCCCATGCTCCCAATTTTGTCAGGAGATCTTGTCAGTTTCCAATTTCCAAGTGGGTTTATATATGTTTTTCCTTGGATTCACTTTATTACTTAGCTTCTCTTGGCTCATGAACTATAGGCTCAGTGTCCTTTGTTTATAGCTGGTATTCACTTTTGAGTGAGTACATACCATATTCATTTTTGGGGTCTGGGTTACCTCACTCAGGTTTCTAATTCCATCAATTTGCATGCATAATTCAAGATGTCATTGTTTTTTACCGCTGAGTAGTAATCTAATGTCTAAATGTGCCACACTTTCTTTATTTGTTCTTCAGTTGAGGGGCATCTAGGTTGTTTCCAGGTTCTGGCTATTACAAATAATGCTGCTATGAACATAGTGTAAGATGGTATCTCAGAGTTGTTTTGATTTACATTTCTCTGATAGTAAGGAAGTTGAACATTTCCTTAAGTATCTTTTGGCCATTTGAAATTCTTCTGTTGAGAATTCTCTGTTTAGTTCAGTACTCCATTTTTAATTGGGTTATTTGGAATTTTAATGTCTAATTTCTTGAGTTCTTTATATATTTTGGCGATCAGTCCTTTGTCTGATGTGGGGTTGGTGGAGATTTTTTCCATTCAGTAGGCTGCTTTTTGTCTTATTGACTGTGTCCTTTGCGTTACAGAAGCTTCTCAGTTTCAGGAGGTCTCATTTACTAAATGTTGCCCTTATTGTCTGTGCTACTGGGGTTATATGTAGGAAGTGGTCTCCTGTGCCCATGTCTTGTAGACTACTTCCCACTTTCTCTTTCATCAGGTTCAGTGTGGTTGGATTTATATTAAGGTCTTTAATCCATCTGGACTTGAGTTTTGTGCATGGTGATAGATATGGATCTATTTTCATTCTTCTACATGTTGGCATCTAGTTAGGCCAGCACCATATTGAAGATGCTTTCTTTTTTCCATTGTATAATTTTAGCTTCTTTGTCAAAATCAGGTGATTTTTGATAAAGAAGTGCCATTTTTTGTTTAAATCTATCCTTTTATTTTTTTATTAAATCTATTCTTTTTTCTTTATTTTTTAAAACAATCTTTTCTAGCTTTATATACCAATCTCAGTTCCTACTACCTCCCCTCTTCCAGGTCCCTCCATCTGTCCCCTACCCCACCCACCATCCACTCCTCAGAGAGGGTAAGTCTTCCCATGGGGAGTCAACAAATTCTAGCACAGCACTTTGAGGCAGGATCAAGGCCCTCCCCAATATATCTAGGCTGAGAAAGGTATCCTTCCAAAGAGAATGCACTGCAAATGCCAGTTTAAGCACTATGGATAAATCCTGGGGCCATTGCCAGCAGCCCCACAGACTGCCCCAGCAACACAACTGTCACCCACATTCAGAGGGCCTAGTTTGGGCCTATGCAGGTTCCCCCACTGTCAGTCCAGAGTCAGTGAGCTCCCACTAGCTCAGGTCAGCTGTTTCTGTGGGTTTTCCCATCATGTTCTTGACCCCTTTGCTCATATTATTGCTTGTCCCTCTCTTCCCAGCTAGTTCAGTAGGTAGAACATTAGACTCTTATTAAATCTATTCTTAATGGGTACATAAACAATAAAAACCTGCGAGTAGTGGCACATGTCTGTAATTCTAGAACTGAGGAAGTTAAGAGAGACGAATTAGGAGTTGAAAGCTGTCCTTGGCTTTATATTAAAACAAAACAAAAATTATATGTAATAGTGAGATGAAGTGGTAGTTTGATGCCTTAACTTTGTTTCTGGTGAACTGTCTTGGACAGTCACATTGTCTTTGATCCAGCTTAACTTTTCATTAAAAACAAAGGTATTTTTGACCTTCCTTATTTACAAAGGAGTCATGCTCTTTTAAATAGGTGGAAACAATAGCTCACTGATTGATGTCTGAATATGGAGCTTTATGGAGCTAGCAGTGTTCATTCATCCACATACTGTCAATTATTGTTCTGACACAGTAACAACTGAATAAACTAGTTGTAACAAAGCCTATATGACCCGAAAACAGACATATACTATCTGGTCTTTCACAAAACGCATTTAGTGATTGTTGATATTATACAATTTTTCAAAGGATCAAGGCTACTCAGTATGTGTCCAATAATTATCTGAATAAGTTACTGCCTCTCTAACCTCCAGCTTACTTAGTTCTATTCAGATTTTAAAATGTACAAATAAATGGGCCAGCCTTCCTCTTTTGTATAAACCCTTTGCTTCAAACTATGAAATGAGTTAACATTTTTTTTCAGGCAAATCTGTTTAGTATATCTTATTGTATACATTTCACCTGAAATCTGAATGCTGTTTTTATGTAGCCTAGCATAGCCTAGCTTAATTTACACACAATACCACTGAAATAACTTGCTACACATAAGATACTATACTAAAGAACAGAATTTTCTTTTTAACCTGAATTATACCAAACCTCAACTTGCAATAGTTTGATGCTCTTAAATATAGAAATAAGAGTTCTCTGAATTCCAGAAATGATCAATTTCTACTACTGAGGGTTAACAACAAGAGTAAGGTAGAAAGGATTATACTTTATACCATTTCAAATGATATTCTTTCAGCCCATATCATTGGTATGTGTTATTGACTTGATAAGAAAGCAGATCACCAATTGCTATGATTGCTTTGAAATTCCCTAGTTTCCTGTGATAAGGGGCAAGTGAAGAAGTATCAACAGTGCTAGACAGTGGGATCACTAATACAGAATTATTGTGGACAATCAATCAGTCCCTATTCTTTAACCAGGGTTACAACCATCCCAAACAGAAATGTAAAAGTGATTAATTGAATTTGCTTCCACTCTTTCTATAATTTGTTCCCCAGTAATAATAGTAGGGACAATTTTTAGGTAAGACATTTGCATAACACCAGCATGACAATCTTAGTGAACTGACCCAAATTTACCCATTTTAATTAATAAACTATGTTGAATCTTTTGCACAAGAATCCATTTAATCAATCTGAATTGAAACCATGTTCCACACCACATTACTTCTTAAAATAACTACCACATAAAATACCTCCTGTTTCATTCATTATCTTTCTCTCCTTGTCTATTCCTATTGGAAAATGGAAAGAGCCATGAAAGGAGATCTATAAAGATGTCTGTGGATCAAGTGTTTCTACAAAATAAAAATGGTAATTATAGTTTGTTGCAGTTGATACCAACTATATGATAGTGGAGTATTCTTCCTCTTAGTGATATAACTAGATGCTGGTATTTTAACTGGACATTCAAGGACAGTTGAAAAAAATAAAACATTGCTCTACTCCAAATCCCCTAATATGTTGAATTTGTAATATGTTCTTCTCTCAGTTTATTTGATTGAATATTTGTTTAAAGTCTGATGATATTCTGTGGACAGAAGTTTCTGTCCCACCCAGTTCTGCAGCTGTTCATTCCCAAAGAAACACACAGAGACCTATATGAATTTTAATTGTTTGCCATATTAGATCAGACTTATTATTAACTTGCTCTTATAACTTAAATTATCCCACAATTATTGTCTATGTTTAGCCATGTGACTTAGTACCTTTTCTTAGTAAGGCACTCTCATCTTA
The DNA here is from genome assembly GCF_982192425.1 of Myodes glareolus. Classification (NCBI taxonomy): domain Eukaryota; kingdom Metazoa; phylum Chordata; class Mammalia; order Rodentia; family Cricetidae; genus Myodes; species Myodes glareolus. The sequence continues at coordinate 50,992,746 of NC_142053.1, forward strand.
CTTTCTCTGTGTTTGGGTGGCAACTGACTCTCTGCCTTTCCTCTTCCCAGAATGCTCCTAGTCTTGCTTCCCTGCCTATACTTTCTGCCTGAATACTGTCTAATCAGCATTTTGCTAAACTAATACGCGTGACAAATCTTTCCAGTGTACAAGAGCACTATCCCACAACATTTCCTTTTTTCTTTTCAAAACAATAACTCTGAACCTAATCTTCTTTGCTGAGCTTTTCCCCTGACCATTATCCATAAGAAATTGTAACCAACACTCTAAATAAAGACAAACATTCAAAATCCAATTTTTGGAAATGTAGGCATACTTGTCTGGGCTACTTTCTGCTAATTGGAGGCACTGACAATCTTATGGGGACACAAAGAAAAATTAGGATTATGGTTAATTGCCTGTGTTTAATTTCCAATTGCTTAAAATACCCCGACATTAAGAGGTAGGAGTAAGATAAAACAAAAAAAACCAGCATTAACATGATAAAAGGAAATGAATGGACTAGTTGAAGGTTGTGAGGCACAACCATAGTTAAACATTCTGCTTCTAGAACAAAACAAGTCACACTCCCACCCTAGACCAAAATATTCTGTAGGCAAACCACTCCCTGGATAGAATCCAAAGTTATCTCCTTAAAGGAACTGGAACTTAGTTGGATCCTTGGATTTTTTGTTTGAAGCAAAACCATATCTACTTCTCTATTCCTGAAATACAAGGTCTGGATATTAGCCATACCTATTGACAATAATCTTGAAAGCGCAGAACTCTCTGATTTGAATCTAGGTGGGACCTTTGTTTGAAGTAGAAACACAATAACTTTAAAGGAATAGAGGTAAGTTCCAATTATCTGACCTTTGGTCAAGGAGGAAGTAGGTTCACATTTTTGGGGCCTCCACACTCAATCATACCTTATTTGTCTTAACCAGGAATGAATTCACAGTCTCATACTTCCTGTGGAAACAAAAACAAAACCTTTTCTCCAAAGTAACAAATCTTTTAACTTAAATTTGGAAGATAAGTCATTTTCAAAATATATAGATTGGATTAATTCTGTGGCATTTATAATCAAATGTCTTTTTTGGTTTATGGAGACAGGATTTCTCTGTAGCTTTAAAGCTTGTCCTGAAATCAGCTTTTATAGACCAGGCTAACCTTGAACTCATAGACATCTGGCTGCCTTTGCCTCCAAGTGCTGGGATTAGAGGTGCACACCACCACCACCTGGAAAGTTTTTTTAGCAGCTGTTACTCCTTCCTCAGCAGTCAAACAGTTCAAAGACAAAACAATAGCATACAGTATCCAGCATATCTATCATAATACATTCAGTAATCACAGTACCACATGTAGCAAGAATTTGTTTCTACTTTGGATAACCAAAATCTTCCCACTGGATTAATATACCATAGGTTGGTTATCCAGCTATACATTGCAGAACTCTGTGTTGGTTCTACCTTATAGTTATTAGAAATAACTGTTAAGAACATGTATGTACAAGTTCTTACTGAAGTCTATTTTCTGTTCTTTTGAGTATATACCTCAGAGCAGAAATAGTGGGCCATATGGTAATTTTAAGTTTATTGTTTATTGTTTTGCAGTGTTATAGACTGAATTCATTGTTTTTTCAGAATTCTACCAGTGAAGTAAATCCCAGCCCTATATTTAAATTTTGAAGAGCTGTCAAACTATTTTTCCAAAGTAGCTGTATCAATGAGCCTTCTCACAAGCAATATATGGGGATTTGAGTACTTGCCAATTCTTTTTCAGTGTAGGCATACTAGTAGGTTTGAAATAGCATGTTATTATTAATTTGATTCATATTTCCATAATCAATGATAATGGATATTTCATGCAGCTTTGGAAAATTTGTTTATCTCCTTTGGCAAAACCAATCAAACCACTTTTCCACTTTTAAAACCTGCAATTATCTTTTAATTGCAAAATTACACAATTTAGAAATATTTTCTCACATCCTGTACAGTTTTTATTCTTAATTATAATAATGTACACAAGGTTAAATTTTTCTTATAAACTTAGCGTATGTGTGTGTTCGTGTGTGCACATACACACATGTGCACAGATTGTAAGACACCTTATGAGTGGGGGTTTAGTACTTTCATCATGTGACATCCCCACTATCTAGTTTCCAGGTATTGAAGTCAAAATACCAGGCTTGGCAGCAAAGTGTCTTTACCTGTTGAGATGTCAATGTTGATATAACAAACATTTTAAATATATCTAAATTATGTATTACATAAGTTGAAAATGTAGTGATGAAGAGAGAAAAGGAGACTGATATAGGAGTTTATGGAGAAAGAGTAAGGCAATCCAAATAAATAATTCACACACGTAAGAATAAGGAGTGAATAGAAGGGAATATGCAGGGTAAGATAAACAAAGGAGTAACATTAACACATAGGAGGTATGCCTTTTCCTATCACCCACTAAATCTAGATTTGAAGAAAAATGAGAGCAGTTTTGTTGCTTCAAAGTTGTAGATACACTACACTCAGATGATATAAATCCTGCTATTTCCGTGTTCTATACCATTTTCCTTGGTTCCTATATCATTCCTCTTCTCAACTTCTCAGTCATCCCACTGCCTCAAAGGTTTGGCTGTGGAGGAAGAAAATTGTTACTGCATCTTGTAGTTAATTATATTAAACACCTATAGATCAAACCTTAATGATCTCTATTATAATTAAAAGTCAGATAAAATAGATTAATTTTATTTCTCTGTTGTCTCTAGTTATCTTTCTCTTTTATGGGTTAATAGTCTTTGTACAAAATAATAATTGTACGAAATGTTCACTTTATTACAGAGATGGACCCTAGGAAAATATGATCAAAGTGACTTTCACAAACATTGAGGGAAAATGTGGCTTATCTGTTCTGTGTTAACAGGGATGAAAGTGTTAGTAGGTCTGAAGTATACAAGACCAAGGTTATCCACCAACAGCCAAGTAGAAACAGACCAAGGTATAATTGTATAATGATGGAAACACTAACAGATAAAAAGACACAGGGATGTTAAAAGCGAGGTAGAAAATTTATAGACAAGGAATCAAAAGTTGAAAAATGTAATGACTTCACAAATGTCAGAAAGCCAGCAAGAATGGCAAAAACACTACTACCTATCATTCTTCATCAGGTACTATTTTTGCCTGTTCTCTGAGAATTAGGAGACTTTGTATACTTTGACCCTCAAAGGATAATGGGATGAAATCATCAGAAAACAGCGGCCCAAATGGTGAAGAGGGGAGCCAAGTGATTATAAAGAAGCAACACAATATCACTGTTTGCCTTACTAACAAGTCAAAGCCAGGAAAAACTACAACAAAGCCTTGTGTAATGTCAGTAAAAGTCTTATCAAAGATATGAGTAAAAAATTACTTTACATGAAAACACAACATAACATTTGCAGTCCAGAGTAAAGTTATTTCAAACTAAAACAATTCTTCTACAAATGACTCACATTGTGTAAGGAGAGAACAGATACCCCAAAATTGTCCTCTAATTGATACGAGCATGCCCTTACAAGTGTGTGACTGCCTCCCTAATGAATAAATGTAATATAAAATAACAAACAATAACTCCTCTAAGCATATACAAATGTTTAAGAAATGTCACTAGCACACTAACAATCTTTTTAATAAGCAAGATAATAATCATGTTTCAATTGTAAATAACTATATTTGTGACTTACAAGACTTTAATAAGTAAGATGTATCTAGTGAGCAATTGAAAAATCACCACAGAAATACTTAATATATTACCATCCTGTATAAAATATTTAGAACTAGGTTCTTTTACTAAATTATAAGAAGGGGCAAGGAAACACCATCTGCTTGTACATTAATTAGTCATTCTATAGTCTTGTTTATATAATGCCCACTGATGGAACTCTTTCATGCTAGATTTTTTTTGTCAATAGATGTAAAAAGTAGTGAATATAAAAACTATCTCCCATCAAGACTTAATGCATTTAATTAGTTGATTGTTGGTGTCAAGAAACCTTTTATTTTTGATGAATTACCCCAAAGAGTAGGCTAACAACCCCAATTTGCTGACTAATTGAATTTTGATATATTCTCTAGGGCTATTTTCCCTCAGACTAATTGAATTCACAAGCATTTAAATATGACATGTTCAGTAATATCTGCCAAAGATAAGCTGTTAAGTTATAAAAAGCATAACTAGTGTACCATGCCCTGGGGAAAGAGACATTTGAGGACTCATATCCAAGGGACTGAAGTGGTTAAGAGAATACGTTTTGTCATATATTAAAATGTCCAGTAGTAGATTTGACAACTTGTCATCAGAGGTACTAAATCATTTGCCATAAAGGAAATAGAAAATAACCTAAATTGGCATGTATGCAGCTTTCTTCACTCATAACTAATAATATGGGAGCCTACATTAAAGCAAAGGTAAGTGTACTTTCTATTGCTAGCTGAAATACAGATAGCTCAATCGGTACATAAATTCTATTACTACCTAAACCAAAAGGTACAATCCCTCATAATCTGCATAAACTTCCAGGACTGTGTGTCCATTACCTCCACTAAAAAGCCAAGACTCATGGCAGAAGAATAAAAACAAGCTTCATTAATTAAGAGCTCAAGAATGGGGATTTGTAATAAGTCAACTTCAGCAGCTTTGATATCTGGAAATTAGTTTGTTCAGCAAATGAACAGCCAAATACAATTGAAAGAGTTGTTTGAGGACTTAAGGGAACAAATTATTTTTCAAGAACCTGGGAAGTATTATTTACATGCAAGTAATTACTTTCTGGAAAGAGTTATGGTACCTGGGTATGAATCAAAAGGCTTACCTTGCAGTAGTACAGACCATTTTCTTAATTTGAAGTTTGGCATTGTCAGTAAAACCAACACAGTAATAGTTACAACATTGTAGACAGCCTCAGTAAGGCATTATGCATGAGGCATCAATAACTGTGAGGAACTAAATAAACAGTGCATTTTACATAGATGAAATAATAAACTACAAACAACAGCATCAACAAACCCTCTCCCTTTACTTGTAAATTTTCCTAGTACTTTGGTTTTTGGAAATGTGATTAAAGTGCATCATGTGTGATTCCTGATCCACAGCTTAATTCTGACCCAGTCTTCTAAATTATTTCTGAAGGTCTACCTGTGTATTTGGGGTAAAATCATGTGATGATACATAGTAAGGGACACTGTGAACATATGAGTAAAAAAGACCCCAAGGCCATTCAACGGTTTATGTATTCATAGTCTATAGCTAGAAAAGTTAGTTGTAACAAAAGTATACCCACTGAGGTCTACTTATCTTGATTATTAATCTGACAGCAGACACAGCAACACATAGGGTATTAGTCAATCATACTATAGGTGTATCTATGAAGGCACTTCCAGAAATGGATATTTGCCAAGTAGTATTGGGGGCTGGTGTTTCCCTAAATGCGGGTGGCATACTCTCATAGGCTGAAAGTCTACACAGAAAAATAGGTGAAGAAAGTAGAAGCACAGGAACACAAGCATGTGCTTCTGTGCTTCCTGGCTGCCACAAGCTGAGCAGCTCTCCTCCACCATGCCCCTCCCTCTGTGTTTCCGCCTAGTCACTGGCTAGAGCAAGAAAGCCAACAAGCCATGAATGGAAGCTTCCAACATTGTATTGACTACAATTAGTGTTTTCTCCTTTTACCTCATTTCTCTGTTATACAATAGTTGTGAGATTAAAAAAAAAACTGCTGTCGTTGGCAAGCTAATAGGAAAAGAGATTCAGGTAGAGGCAAACCTTAAAAGGCTTGGCTTTATAGACATACTGTATGATACAGTATTAAACAATCTACTTAATTTAACCAGCTGTGTAAGCTAAAACAAGTCACTCCCCCTAAGTCTCAGCTTCATCATACATAAAATAACAAAGAAAAGTGACTGTATAAGGGTAGTTATACCATTTAACTAAGACACTGAAAATAATACCTGACTCATCCACTTGTTGTCCACCTTCCCTATTATGGGGTCATCTCCCACCAAGATTCTTTCAACTCCACTGACTGTGGACAAAGTACAAAATGCAGGACCTGCACCACTCAGGTAGGAAAGCAAGTCCAGAGCTACTTAAAGTATAATAGGTTTCCAATATCCTGGCACCTTTCAAGAATAGTTTTCTTCAAACCCAGGGCTATCTTATCATAGTTTAATAGAAGAGTCAGACAATTAACTATTAGATGAAACATTTTTTATGCAAATTGTAAATTTAAAAGAAAGAGAGGAGGAATGGCAATTATATTGTTACTTCATTAAGATAATTAGAGAATAAACATTTCAACACATTTCTTAATTGTATTAAAGTATGTTGTTTTTAAATAATCTAATTTCATTAAATTACCTGTACATCTATAGCTATATATAGATCTGTTTGTATAATCTTGCCTCAAAGTTTCTACTTCTAATTTTTTTAAAAAAATAGATTTGGTGTTTTCTGAGATTATATTCTGAATAAACTTCAGGGCATGAGTACACAGCGCAATTTCCTTATATTACAAGAGAACTTAAAAAATAATTTTCAATATATTCAAGAGATTCAAAATAGGAAAGCATTTTCATCTATGTTCAGTTGTTCATTCATAATATTGCTACATCAGTGTCAATATAGTTTATGTGGAGGCACTGATTTCTCTACCTGCCCTGGTCCTGACCATTCCACCTTAGTTTCTCTTACTGTGATAAACACCATCATGAAGAAGAACTTGCAGATGAAATTGTTTCAGATTACAGCTGTAGTCCATAATAGAGAAAAGCCAGTACAGGAACTCAAGATAGAAATCGGTGGGAATGCAAACTTGTGCAGCCACTGTGAAAATCAGTGTGGCGGTTTCTCAGGAAACTGGGAGTCAACCTACCTCAGGACCCAGCAATTCCACTTTTGGGAATATACCCAAGAGATGCCTTTTTTTGTTCAACTATGTTCATAGCTGCACTATTTGTAATAGCCAGAACCTGGAAACAACCTAGGTGCCCCTCAATAGAAGAATGGTTAAAAAAGGTGTGGAACATATACACATTAGAGTTTTACTCAGCGGTTAAAAACAATGACATCTTGAATTTTTCATGCAAATACATGGAAATAGAAAATGCTTTACTGAGTGAGGTAGCCCAGACACAAAAAGAGGAATATGGTATGTACTCACTCATAAGTGGATTCTAGCCATAGTTAAAGGTCTTTGAGCCTATAATTCGTGATCCTAGAAAAGCTAAATAAGAAGGTGAACCAGAAGAAAATCATATGATTATCCTCCTGGATATTGGAAGTAGACAAGATTGCCAGGCAAACTTGGGTGCACGGGGGTGGGGGGTGGAAGTAAGGGGAGATGGTTAGAGACAAGGGAGAGGGGGAGGATTGGGGATGGCTTGGGGGAATGGGATGGGGGGAGGGAGGAAGGATGGATATGGGAGCAGGGAAGTATATATCTCAACTAAGGGAGCCATTTTAGGGTTTGCAAGAGACTTGATTCTAGAGGGGTTCCAGGCCCAAGGAGAGGTCCCTAGATTGTTCCCTGGGCAGCAGAGAAGAGGGTGCCTGAACTGGCCTTGGCCCATAACCATATTGATGAATATTTTGCATATCACCATAGAACCTTCATCTGGCGATGGATGGAGATAGAGACAGAGACACATATTGGAACACTGGACTTAACTCCCTAGGTCCAAATGAGAAGCAGAAGGAGGGAGAACGTGAGCAAGAAAGGCAGGACCAGAGGGAACCTTCATCTGACGACAGATGGAGATAAAGACAGAGACCCACATTGGAGCACTGAACTGAGCCCCCAAGGTCCAAATGAGGAGCAGAAGGAGGGAGAACATGAACAAGGAAGTCAGGACCGCGAGGGGTGCGTTCACCCTCTGATACAAGGGGACTGATCGGATGAGAGCTCACCAAGGCCAGCTGGACTGGGAGTGATGGAGCATGTGATCAAACCGGAGTCTCTGAATGTGGCTAACATGGGGGCTGACTGAGAAGCCATTGACAATGGCACTGGGTCTTGTTTTGTCTGCATGTACTGGCTTTTTGGGATCCTAGTCTGGTTGGATGCTCACCTTCCTAGACCTGGAGGGAGAGGAGAGGAACTTGAACTTCCCACAGGGCAGGAAACCCTGACTGCTCTTAGGACTGGAGAGGGAGGAGGAGAGGGAGTAGGGGGGGAGGAGGAGAGGGAGTGGGGGGAATGGGAGGGTATGGGGAGGAGGGGAGGCAGTGGAAATTTTTATAAACAAATAAATAAATTAATTTGAAAAAAATCTTTAGGCAGAAATTAAGGCAGACAGAGGTCATGGAGGAATACTCCTTCCTGGCTTACTCCCGATGTCTTTTTCAGCCTGCTTTCTTATTCATCCCTGGACCACCTGCCGAGGAATGGGACCACCTGAAATGGACCTCCCACACCAATAATCAATAAAGAAAATTCTCCATACAGGAGAATCTGAAGGAGACAACTTACCAATTGATGTTCTCTTTTCTTTCACAACTCCCTTACTTTATATCAAGTTGACAAAGGTAATCATCACACTGGCTCAGGTTGTATTCCTTGGTATTACCAAGTGCCTACCCACTTCAAGACCTCATAAATTGTAATACCCTTGACAGAAATACTTTTTCACTCTTCCTTAGTGATTAAATCTCTTGTGTCAGAAAAATATAACAACAAAGACCCAGAGTCTGATGAAGTAGTATCAAGAACTGTGAGAACTAAATTTAACTTCCGGTACAGTACAGAAACCCTTTCTAATGCATTCTCACCCCCACACTACATCTTCTCGGGTAGAAAATTTGTGTCACTGGGAAGCACCAGATCTCTGGGATAACGTGTATTAGGGTCTGTTATAAAATAAAAGCAAATCATATCCTTAAACTTGAAGTCACTAACTTACCCCAACAGGTAGGTCATGCTTCCCCAGGGTTTGAGTCCTGGCTCTAGTAGTTAATAGTTATGCATCTTTAGGTAAATGAGTTATTTCCCTCTGGGATTCATTGTTCTCATTTATGTAACTGTATAGACTTTCACTAAGGTAGTCACGTTAATTGAATGGAATACATGTCTTTCAATATTAGGCCATGGTTCAGAGTCATACATTCATACCATTCCTATGAAGAGCTCACATCATGCTAGCTGTTTGTAACTTACAGCAGGACAAGATTTTAAAGACACTATGGTCAGAGAAATAGTTATAGAAGCAGTTAACTGTATTATTACCAATCTACACACAGAGCCACTGCCCCCAAACAAAAGGGTACATGCTCTGTGAGCACCAGAGTATGAAACAAGCAGGGAGCTGCACTGGTTCATGAAGAAAACATTTGAGGAAGAATAGAGGATCAAAATGCTCCAGAACATCAGGATAGCTAAGCAACACAAACTGAGGAGCTACTGACAGTGCACTGACTGTTGTGCCTTCATGCTTGAATGGTAACATTAGATACCCTAATTTCAATGATTCTAAGGCTTCCAAAATGAAGCCCAGCAGAGTTGACTTTATGGGTCATTTGTGGATATGGCAAAATTCTCAGAATCAGGGATGCAGTTGGGATAATTTTTTAATTAAGCTGGGGACTACAAATGGGAAAAACATGATTAGCATATTAGCCTTAATGCCCCAGAAGCTGGAGAAACTTGTCTACATACTTTCTATTGGATACCTATGAATGTCACTAATCTTTTATAATAGCTCTGTCTCATATCTAATGTGGGCCTTCTCAACCCTCTTTCATAATTTGAGTTCAAAGAAACATGAAACTCATAATTCCCTTGCCTCCATTTCAGGAATTTATTTTTCTCTTATTCAGACAAACCCTTAAGATATATTTTTGCTATTCACTCAGGGATCATAGTCTCAGGAGAAAAGGTTAATATTATGGAAGATGACACCTACTCTCTTTCTCTCTCTCTCTCTCTCTCTCTCTCTCTCTCTCTCTCACACACACACACACACACACACACACACACACACACACACCTTACAGACTACCATTTCACCTAGCCCCTAACATAGATGGTTCAGTGGCACCTCGAGAAAGCTAATTACAACATTTTATAGGAATCGAATCAAATATATTAAAATCCCAATGCATTCTCTTTAATAAACTAATATATAAGAAGACTTTATTTATTTTTCCTCAAAATACCATTGGACAGTCTAGTTAGCCTGTAGCCACAAGAGTGGCTCCAAAGAAAAATCAAATATTTGACCGCTTTAGTTTTAATTATTGCTTTATTTTTTCATGTATTTATTTATTGTAAAAACGGTAAGTTCTTTGCTTTCTCTTTGGCATTTCATTTTGACCAAGGGAATCTATATTCAGTGGAAATCTAAAAATTCTTGACCTATGGAAAGCAGATGCTTAAGTGCGTTGTTTAAGGGCTGTGTGCCAACATCATTTACTGCTTGCCTTCTGTCAGCAAAGGCTCTTCTCAACTTCATGAAGACAATTCAGTGCATATTGTGTGACAAAATAAGCATGCGTGAGATGACTTAAGACCAGTTACTAAAAGAAAAATAAATTCGATCAAAAGCAAATGTCTCTGAACTGTGAACACAGGAACCAAGGATACATAAGGAGAGAGGGGACTGACTGGAAGTCCATTGAACTAAATGTTAAAGGGAGTGTATATGATTTGTATATAAACATATAATATGGTGAAATTTAACAAAGAGGAGAAGAACACTCAAAATTTACAACCAAGAGTTAGTCACACACACACATGTATATATATGCATGCAAAGGTCAATGTGGCCTGAATCACACACTGAGGTAAAATTACAGACCTACTATAAGGTGTCACATATTTAAAGAAGCATTAAGATCAATGCTACTCACATAAATGACAACACAATCCTTGCTTGTGTAAGGGTTCCTCGATTATGACAAGCACCTGCTCACATCAACACTTCATAAATGATAATATCCCTGGCTATGATATTTTTTAGCCATACTTAGTAACTATTTGTGGCAGTAAGGATAAACTGTGCTGAGAAAAATCATCAATTCTATGCATTAACTAAGACAATGTGAAATGTAAATATTTCTTTAGAACACTCAGAAATCACTTATTTGGACAATGCACTTTTAGGACTCCATAGGAAAAGTTAAAACTCGCCAAGGAAATGTGTTCTTAATATGCTTAATTTGGAAAATTCAATTGAAGTTGATTGACTTGACAATTTTTCTACAGATACTAGTGGCTGAAAAATACAGAACTTTGGGTTATTATTGGCAGTTATAGTTAATGAAGACAATAAAACTATACAGAACTTTGGGCAAGGGATAATTCAATGCTTTGTAAACTGCAGAGAGGAAGCACCTGCCTCTGGTATCAAATAATCTTAGCTTCCTGGCTTTGCCAGATACTAGCTCTATGACTTTGGAGAAGTTGATTGGTCTTTCTGTACTCCACCTTCAGCAACTGAGAAATCAGGCTAACACTGGACTCACGCCTCAGCATCAGAATACAAATCAAACAAGTACACATAACACATTGAGTACAGTTACAGTGTCTGCCATACAGTAAGCTTCCATGGAGTGGAGAAGAACTCCCAGGAGAAAATACCATGGGGAAATAAAAGATGACGACAGTGGAAAGAGAAGCTATAAACCCGAACTCTTTGAACTAAGAGATGTGCAGGTTTTATTGCCCAGTACAGCTAAAGCCATCAACATATTCAAGCCCATCAACAAATTGTAACTACCAGGTGATAACAAAGCTAACAGAAACCCCATGTTTCAAACATATTTTTTTAAAACAAATAATGCCCAAACTGGGTGACACATAGCTTATGCCGAGACAAGAGTAGACTGACAAGCTCTTGTTACGACAGATAAGTAAGGTGTAATAGTGGACTAGGACAGTATTAGATGTTCAAGGAGGCTGCAACATTTATGACCTGTCATCTGTCTACCTGCATTTCCTTATTCAAGGAAAATCCTTCAAATGCCATCTTTTCCACCAAGTGAGTGCATTCACTTTAGTAACTGATGGGAGAAACAGGAAGCTGTTACAAGAGTGAGCAGAAACTCTAATGACATTTCTTCCTTTCAGAGATGTGAGCAGGATAACAGAGTGGAAAGAAGACGGTGAACAAAGAGAACCTTGAGAAATGAGATTGAAAAGATCAATCAAGAAATAGCGTACAACAAAACCTGAGTCAGGAGGAAATTATGGTCAGAATAAATGTGTGAGGGGAAAAAATGTGAATAAGCAGAAAGTGGGAAACAGAGAGGTGTGATGACAAAGTATAGTATTAGAGCGCCAGTTTTAAGAAGAGAATGTACATGTACAGGAAATAACACCCATTCTAATGTCAGATCTATGCAATTGCCTCAGATTCTCAACAGTATTCCAGCTACTGTTTCTATATAGACCTGGTCTTTATTTTCTAGACACTCTGGGAGCAGGGAAGCAGATATCTTAATTAAGGGAGCCATTTTAGGGTTGGCAAGAGACTTGACTCTAGAGGGGTTCCCAGGTCCAAGGAGAGGTCCCCAGCTTGTTCCTTGGGCAGCAGAGTAGAAGGTGCTTGAACTGGCCTTGTCCCATAGCCACACTGATGAATATCTTGCATATCACCATAGAACCTTCATCTGGTGATGGATGGAGATAGAGACAGAGACCCACATTGGAGCACTGGACTGAGCTCCCAAGGTCCAAATGAGGAGCAGAAGGAGGGAGAACATGAGCAAGGAAGTCAGGACGGCGAGGGGTGCGTCCACCCACTGAAACGGTGGGACAGATCTAATGGGAGCTCACCAAGGCCAACTGGACTGGGACTGACGGAGCATGTGATCAAACCGGACTCTCTGAATGTGGCTGGCAATGAAGGCTGACTGAGAAGCCAAGAACAATGGCACTGGGTTTTTATTCTACTGCATGGACTGGTTTTGTGGGAGCCTGGTTTGTTTGGATGCTCACCTTCCTAGTCCTGGATGGAGGGGGGAGGACCTTGGACTTCCCACAGGGCAGGGAACCCTTACTGTTCTTTGGACTGGAGAGGGATGGGGAGTGGGGGAGTGGGAGGGAAATGGGAGGTGGGGAGGAGGTGGAAATTTTTAATAAATAAATAAATAAATAAAAGGAAAAAAGGGAAAAAAGAGTGTTTTAATTGTTTTTGACAGTTTCAAGCATCTATATAATACACACTAGTCACATTAACACCTCTGTTAACCTTACTTTCCTCCTCCCACTCCCAGCAGGGCTCCATCCTACTTTTATCTCTTTTTCTTTGGTGACTCACCAGGTTTAGTGAGGATTGCTCTGGGACCATGAGTTCGAAACTAAGCAATGGAGCATGAAAACTCACCAGGAAGTGTTACCAAAACAACGTCTTCCTCTCCTCCAGCCACTCTGAACAGCAATTAATTCTACTGGGTGGGATAGGGCCCCATAAACCCCATTCCTGTCTAGCACAGAACTTTTATTGGCTAAGTCATGTGACTATCCAAGGAACCACAGCTACTGGGAGTTAATGGTTACATGATGACCCTCATAAAGAACTTCATAGCCCTTGTCCCCATTGTCCAGTTCTTAAATTCTTAAGTTTATTTATTTGAAGTCAATATATAAAATAAAATTGTATTTGTGTATTATGCATTTTATGTTAGAAAGTAAGTGTGTGCATATCTCTGTGTGTTGTATATCATTTACCAAAATGTGTACTGTTTTATTTATAATTTCGTTGTACCAGTGAACAGTTATTACCGATATCTGTGGCCTCGCAGAAGTCCATACTTCACTGCTCTGTAACTGAAAACTAAAGGTGATACTGGTACACCAATATCCGTTTTTTTCTATGAGTGCCCTCTGAACACTTAGCAACCTAATAAAAGAGCACATTTCCTTAAAATCAGGTGTGCCTGTACTACTGACTCTACCAATGACTTACGAGCAAAGCTGATATGTACAATGTCTTCATCATTTTCTTGAAATTAAACCCTTTTCTCTGAATACTTGCTTTTTAATTATTTCCCAATCCAGAATAAAAACACGGCTTCTGCCACATATACCAGGACCACGCCTTCAAACAGGTATTAGCAAACGTCCATAAATGGACCAAAGTTGATTCATAGTCAGCCATGTTTTATTTTGTCTCAGCTAAAACTACTTCGTTCTGTTGTTGTATTAAAACAGATGCATACATTAAGTAAATAACTATCCCTAAATACACTCCAATGAGACTTTATTTACAAAAGCAAGATCTGTGAACTATGTCTTGGGAGACAGCTGTCCTATAAGTCTAGACCAGCTATACTGTAATGCGAGGGAAGAGAGAGGAGGCAGGAAAGGAGTATAGAATGAAATGAAAAGGAGCAGAACTAAGAGTGTCATGCCCCAATAAGAGAAACAATACATAAATGGGACCTACTGAAACTGAGAAGCTTCTGTAAAGCAAAGGACACTGTCAGTAAGACAAAAAGGCTACCTTCTGACTGGGAGAAGATCTTCACAAACCCCTCAACAGACAAAGGTCTGATCTCCAAAATATACAAACAACTCAAGAAACTAGACACTAAAACTCTAACTAACCCAATTAAAAAATGGGGTACTGAACTGAACAGAGAATTCACAACAGATGAACTTCAAATGGCTAAAAAGCACTTAAGGTCATGCTCAACCTCCTTAGCGATCAGGCAAATGCAAATCAAAACAACTTTGAGATATCATCTTTCACCTGTCAGAATAGCTAAAGTCAAAAACACCAACGATAGCCTATGCTGGAGAGGATGTGGAGAGAGGGGAACTCTCATCCATTGTTGGTGGGAATGCAAACTTGTGCAGCCACTGTGGAAATCAGTGTGGCAGTTTCTCAGGAAACTGGGAGTCAACCTCCCTCAGGACCCAGCAATTCCACTCTTGGGAATATACCCAAGAGATGCCCTAACATACTACAAAAGCATTTGTTCAACTATGTTCATAGAAGCACTATTTGTAATAGCCAGAACCTGGAAACAACCTAGGTGCCCCTCAATAGAAGAATGGTTAAAAAAGGTGTGGAACATATATACATTAGAGTTTTACTCAGCGGTAAAAAACAATGACATCTTGACTTTTGCATGCAAATGGATGGAAATAGAAAACGCTTTACTGAGTGAGGTAAGCCAGACCCAAAAAGAGGAATATGGTATGTATTCACTCATAAGTGGATTCTAACCGTAATTAAAGGTCTTTGAGCCTATTATTCGTGATCCTAGAGAAGCTAAATAAGAAGGTGAACCTGACGAAAATCATGTAGCTATCCTCCTGGAGATTGGAAATAGACAAGAGTGCCAGGTAACCTCGGGTGCATGGGGGGGTAGGGGGGCTGTTGGAAGGGGAGAGAGTTAGAGAGAAGGGAGTAGGGGAGGAATGGGGAAAGATCGGGGGACTGGGATGAGGGGAGGGAGAATGGATAGATATGGGATCAGGGAAGTATATACATCAACTAAGGAAGTCATTTTAGGGTTTACAAGAGACTTGAGTATAAAGGGGATCCCAGGTCCAAGGAGAGATCCCCAGATTGTTCTCTGGACAGAGGAGAGGGTGCCTGAACCGGCCTTGGCCCACAACCATACTGATGAACATTTTGCATATCACCATAGAACCCTCATCTGGCGATGGAGGGAGATGGAGGCGGAGACCCACGTCGAAACACTGGACCTAGCTCCCTAGGTCCAAAGGAGAGGCAGAAGGAAGGAGAACGTGAACAAAGAAGGCAAGAGCAGAGGAAACCTTCATCCGACGTTGGATGGCGATACAGACGGAGACCCATATTGGAGCACCGGACGGAGCCCTCCACGGTCCAAATGAGGAGCAGAAGGATGAAGAAAATGAAAAAAGAAATCAGGACTGCGATGGGCGCCATCACCCACTGATACAAGGGGACTGATCTAATGAGAGTTCACCAAGGCCAGCTGGACTGGAACTGAACGAGCACGTGATCTAACCAGATTCTCTGAATGTGGACGGATTCTCTAAATGTGGCTGGCCCAGAGTCTTTCTGAAAAGCCATTGACAATGACACTGGGACTTGTTTCCTCTGCATATACTGGATTTTTGGGATCCAGTCTGTTTGGATACTCACCTTCCTGGACCTGGAGGGAGGGGGGAGGAGCTTGAACTTCCCACAGGGCAGGAAACCCTGACTACTCTTAGGGATGGAGAGGGAGGAGGAGAGGGAGTGGGGGAAGTGGGAAGGTGTTGGGAGGAGGGGCAGAAATGGAAACTTTTATAATTTAATAAACTTTAAAAAAAAAGAGTGTCATGCCCATCTAACTGATGTCATACTAATTGAGGGATTCTGTAAAGGTGTGTAGAGTCCTGTCTTAGTCAGAGTTCTATTACTGTAAAGAGATACCATGATGATGGCATCTCTTATAAAGGAAAGCATTTAAATGGGTGGCTTACCGTTCAGAGGTTCAGTCCATTATCATCATGGTGGAATACGGACAGCAGCATGCAGGAAGACATGGTGTTGGAGAAGGAGTTGAGAGTTTTACATCTTTCACAGAAAACAGGAAGTGGTGGGAGACCCTGGCTTATCTTGAGCATAGCAGACCTCAGAGCCCACCTCCCACAGTGATCACACCTACCCCAACAAAGTCACACCCCCTAATAGTGCCACTCCCTTTGGGGACCATTTTCTTTCAAACCACAAGTCCTTATTCAAATATACATCTCTTCCCAAGAACTGACTATCAATATTTCTCTGGATCACAGTGAATAAATATGCTTTTGAAAAGTTATTCATTCCTAAATATATCTTAAGTGAAACGTTTCAAGAAAAAAGGTTCTAAGAAAAACAGATATGAAGAAGAACAGGCCTATCAAAAATCTTAGATAACCATGAAAGTTAGCATTAACATATACTCACTAAATGGTCTTGCTTTTTTTAAAGCTTTGTCCTAAGCAGTTCAGCCATGATTACTGAGATAACAAAATCCAGAGGGTACTTAATAACTAACGTAATTTTCTTAGCAATACAAATAATTCTATCAAAACAAAACATGGGCTGAAAGCAAGAAGCCTGTTAGGACAGCAGGTTAAGAATGACACCAAGCTTAGTTGATTCTGTGGCCCATATTCTCATGATGTCTTTGACCCCTCTGGCCCCTACAATCCTTCCTCCCTCTCTTCTGAAGTGTTTCCCTGACTTCACCTAGTAATTAAGTACTTGTCTCTGCATCTGTCCCCAATGGTTGCTGGATAACACCTCTCTGATGACAATTGGACTAAGGACCAATCTATAAGTATAGCATAATATCATTAGGAATCATTTCATTGATCTTTTTCTTTTTTCCCATTCATGTTTGGTTCTATTCTGGGCTCTAGGCTGTCCCGTCTCTAGTTCCTGGCCTTCCAGGCAGTGTCAGGTATGGTTTCCCTCTTGTGGTGTGAGCCACAAGTTAACAGCCATTGATTGATATAAGCTCTGTACCACCAGAGTGTCTGTGCCTTCTTGAAGGCAGGGCAAATTGTAGGTCAAAGGTTTTGAGGCAGGGATGTCCCAGTACCACTACTAGGAGACTTGCCTGGTTATAGAAGACGTCCAGTTTGGGGTCCATATTCCCGATTATTAGGAGACTTTGCTAGAGTCATTCTTGTAGATCTCAGGGAGTTTCTACTGTACTAGATTTCTACACTGTTCCCTCCCCAGTGACTCACAATTCCAGTCATCTCATCCCTCCCAGTACTCTCTCCCTCTGTCCCTCCTATCCCTTGCCTGATCCCTCCTGTTCCCTTCCTCACCCACCACCAGTTCATCCACAAAATCTATTAAATTTCCACTTCCCAGGGAGATCCATGTGGTCTTGAGCCCTCTTTGTTACTTAGCATCTCTGGGTCTATAGATTTTAGTATCATTGTCCTTTCCTTAATAGCTAATGTACACTTACATAGTGAGTACATACCATATTTGTCTTTCTGGATCTCATAGGGGCTCACAGAAATTGAAGTGACAAACATATACCATATACAGGTCTGTGCTAGGTCCTCTGCAAATACCTTACAGTTGTGTAGCTTGTTTTCTTGTGGGACTTCAAGCAATGGGAGTTGAGGTTGTCTCTGACTCTTTTGCCTGTGCTTGGTACCTCTTTTATCCTCTTGGGCTGCCACATCCAGTCTTGATATGAGGATTTGTTTTATCTTATTTCATCTTGTCAGGCCATATTCAGTTGCAGAGTCACTAAGCAAATATATTTGCAAGGAATACTATTTCTGCAGTAGGCAGCCTCTAGAGTGATGTCTCGTGTGATACACACATGGCCTTACCGAGTCTGTGACATTGTGCACAAGACATGCACAGGTTCAAACTAGACAAAATCCCAGCAATCTGTAGGGGAAGTGGACACAAAATTCTACCCTTAATTAAAAAGCTTCCTGCAATTGAAACCCACTGTCAAAGGAAAAATTGTTTTCTCCAGTGGAGTTTCACTGGGTATATCAATCATACTGCAGGGCAGAGCCCATTCCCAGGAATAGTTGGACAATACAAAACAGACTCCCTGTGTGTGTGTGTGTGAGTGTGTGTGTGTGTGTGTGTGTGTGTGTATGTGTGTCTTTTTGTCTTGCTTTGGCATTTTTTATCTTATTGCTTTGTGTGTGTGTGTGTGTGTGACCATTTTGATTTTCATTAGTTGTTTTATTTTTTTTTTTTAGAGAGAGAGAGAGAGAGAGAGAAACTCTAAAGCATAAGATCCAGCTAAGTCATTCCTAAGTGCCTGACTTGCAGAAACTTAGAAATAACAAGTCCATATTTTAAGACTATGCTTGAGTAATTTCTTAGGTAGCATTAGGATACTAATTTAATTATGCCTATGAATGCAGCTGGCTTGGAGCACAGTCAACTTATCCACACATCCATGGCATCCTAGAATCCAAGCAGGCTAGCTGTTTATCACACTCTACTGGAAACTGCCTAACTAACCTGGCTGTATTTACCACCAAACCATATGCTTCAGAGGAACAGAAACTGTATCTATCGCACCTACTGCCACAAACTCTATCATAGTGACTACTGGCAATCCGAGCTGAATAGATTAATGAGTGGGTGGATGGACAGATGAATACGTGATGCTACAAAGGTAACTGACACCATGTCTTCTATGAGCTGTAGCTTTGGGGGCCTTATACAAAAAATAACAAAACTGCCTTTTTATTTCACTGTTTCCTTCCTAAAACCATAATAAATTTCAGTTCAGTGAACCACTTTAAGTCATAAGTTCAGCTCAATGGAGCATGAAGAATAAAATCTGAAATAGCAGAACTGAAGGAGGCTTAAAGTCAAAAGTAGTTTGTTCTCCAGAAAGCACCACTCCTGTGTCTTAAAGGCAGGCATAAACCAAAGCCTTCCTTATCCAGAGTCCACTAAGCATTCAGATCATTTTACACGTTTGCTTAAGCAAAGGATCCTGGTTAATTCAAGGATACCTCACTTATATCACTTTCTACTAGGCTACATTTTATAATTTACTATTTCTTTGAGAATTTCATAATGCATTAATATATTCTGATCATATTTATCTCTAGGTCTCCAAGATCTACCACATGCCCTCTACCCCCTTATCTCCTGGAAAGACTACAAAACTTAGGCATTTAATGACAATTCTGTCATTGAACACATATGACCTAAGAGTCTCTCCAGGTAGTCTAGTTGTTGATCCTCCCCTGATGATATAACTCGGCTCCCCAGGAACCAAATGATGATGAATGCATTCCTTAGAACTTCAATCATGCAGAGTTGCACTTCTTATTTCTATATCTCTAATGTTGTCTAAATGCCTCCCAAATTCCCGCTTTCTTCTACCTGAAGCCACACTCATTTACAGATTAAATTATACATAGCTTCTGCCTTATACAAATCCTTGTACACACATTCAGATTCAGCAAGTCTGAAAAGTACCTCATATCTGATAGGAGAACCAAGATATGGTAATGTGCCTGATACTTTGGGTAAGAAGTGTGTAATAAAATAATACCTTGACAAAATGTGTGGGTTCATTAACAGTGAGTGCCACCAGCTATTTAACATTGTGTCACTTAATCACTCTGGTTTAAAAAGAGAGATGACAGTTGTTTTCATAATTAAAAGCTTGATTTTCTTTAAACTTTCATTTTTTTTTCTTTCCGCCTTATTAGAAAGAGATTCTTTACTCATACAATGCACCCTGATTACAGTTCCCCTCCCTCTATTCTCCCAGTTCATCCCTCCTTCCTCCCCCCTGGGTGTACTCCTTTTTTGTCTCTCATTAGAAAAGAACTGACTTCTGAGAAATAACAACCAATGATAAAAATAAAATATAATAAGCTAAAACCAAAGCCATCACATCAAAGTTGGGCAAGGCAACCCAAGAGAAGGAAAAGAGTCCAAGAGAAGGCACAAGAATTAAAAACCCACTTGTTCACACATTCAGGAGTCCTATAAAAATATTAAACTGAAAGATATAATATATATGCAGAGGAACTGGTATAGACCTATGCCTTGCTGCTTCAGTTTCTGTGAATTTATATGAGCTTTGCTCAATTAATTTAGAGGGCCTTGTTCTCCTGGTGTTCTCCACTCTGTCTGGCTCTTACACTGTTTCTGCCTCCTCTTCTGGGGGAGGGATTTGATGGAGACCTCCAATTTAGAACTGTGTGTTCCAAAGACTGAATCAATCTCTCTCTCTCTCTCTCTCTCTCTCTCTCTCTCTCTCTCTCTCTCTCTCTCTACTTCTCTCTCCCTCCCTTCCTCCCTTCCTCCCTCTCTTTCTTTCTCTCTGTGTGTCTAATTTCTGGCTGTGGGTCTCTGTATTGTTTCATCTTCTGTGGGATACGGTGGAGATTCTCTGACGCTGGCTGAACAAGGCAGTGGTCTATGAGCATGACAGAATATAACTGAGAGTCATTTTATTTTTGCCTTTTTAAAACCAATAATATAATATTTACTTTTAACCTAGATCTCTGGGCTATCTAGTCTCTGGTTCTTGGTAACTCAGCAGTATTGTTTATAGTTTCCATCTCATGTAGTGGCCCTTAACTAGAACCAGACATTAGTTGGTTACTCCCACAAGCTTTGTGCCACAATTGCTCCATCATTTTTTTGCAAGCAGGACAGATTGTAGATTAAAGGTTTTGTGGCTGGGCTGTTATTTACGTTTCTTTTCTGGCAGCCATAAGAGTACCAAAGACACTAAAATGTGGGAGTGACAGTTCTCTGTAGGCACCAACTTTTCATACCCATATTGAATTAGTTGTGTGAGTTTTGTCTTCAGTAATGGGGCAGTGCCATCCATCAGTTTCTGGAGGGCAACCCAGAAAATGTTAGAAATATAAGAAGGGACTAAGTAGGAAACAAATCTCCCTGGGAGAGGGAAGTAATATAGATTTTTGTATGGGTGGGAAGAGAGAGAACATGAGGATCAGGTAGGGAGGGAGAAGGAAGATGGGGTTGAGGAAGGGAATGCTAGGAAAGACAACTAGAATTGAGGGGCATTTGAGGAGTGATATGGAAATCTAGCAGAGTGGAAACTTCTTAAAATATATAAAGGTAATCTAAATAAAGTCTCTAAATAATGAGAGAGATAGTGTCCCAAGTAGCCATCTCTTATCATGAAACAAAGCTTCCAGTACCAGGGCTAGCTTAAATCCAATTGAGTCATTGGGCAAAGGATTTCATGGATATCCCCAAGCAACCCAGAGTGTTTCCAAGACAAAAACTTAGTTTTCAAACCTAGCTCTACTGTCAGTTAGTTCTGTAAATTTGGGCAAGTTGATTTCTTGTTGGTTAGTGCCCCAAATAGTATTCTACTTCATAGGACTATTGTGAGGATTGGATAATTTAATACAGATAAGGAACTGAGAACAGTACCTGAAACTTGGTTACCTTTAATTATATTTGTATGACTTTGCCTCAAATACTTTTACTCAATTCAATGCACTTCTGAAAAGTGCTTTCATTCAGCTTGTTATATCTACCTGATCTATCATGTCATGGTTCTAAGGCTAAGCAACTCACTAGATCCATAACACAACCTTTATTACCAAATTCCTTTACTTTTTTAAAAAAAATCTCAAATACTTACTCTAGCCATATATTCATTCATAAAGCACTAAATAAATATCCAACTCCATTCTGTATGATGTGCCTATCCATCTGTCTGCCGCCGCCAGGATTCTGCAAGCAAGTCTAGCCCACCGCCACATGGAGATTTACCGCATGGTCCCTCCTTGGGACTGGCTGCTTTTGCTGCAGCAAGCTGCCAGGGACTCTCAGCAGATCCATTGCACCCATGTTAATTCATTTTACACCAACTTGACATCAGCTAGTCATCTGAGTAGAGGGGCTCTCAGTTGGGGAAATGCCTCTGTGAGATTTGTCTGTAGGCAAATCTGTACAGCATTTTCTTTAAGAAGTTATTAATATAGGATGGCCCAGGTCATCCACCTTTGGGCAAGTGTTCTGAAGGTATATAAGATAGCAGTCTAAATAAGACATAGAAAGCAAGCCTGTAAGCAGCATCTATGGCCTGTGTGTCAGTTACTGACTCTAGGTCCCTGCCTTGAGTTCCTTCTCCGAATTCCCTGGATGATGGGCCTATGAGCAATATGCAAAATAAGCCCTTACCTTCCCAATACTTTTAGTCATAGGATTTTTATCATAGGCATAGAAACCCTAAGAAACTACTATCTAGACCATCAGCCACACACACATAAATCACTGTTATGGTGTAAGATTCTGTTCCCTTACAGGGCAGAGTTACGCACACTTTTTATCCCAGAACTTGGGAGGCCGACAGAGGTGAGCATATCTCTGTGAGTTTGAGGACTGCCTTGCCTACATAGTTCTAAGACAGTCAGAGCTACATAGTGAGACCTTATATCAAAAAAATTAAAAGAAAGAAAGAAAAAGAAAAGAAGAAAGAAAGAAGGAGGGAGGGAAGAAAGGAGGAAGGGAAGAATGGAGGAAAAATGTTCTAGTTCCTCAGCTAATAACACACATAGGAATATGCATAATCTCTCTAAAGGGTGGGGGAATTGAGACATTACAAAGAATTATATGTTTGACTTTGTATTTGGGTTCATGAACTTCAGAAAATAGTTTTTTTCACACAGGAAGAAAGAATATCTTCTCTCAAAAGTTCTAGAAATTTCAAAAAGACTTGTGCTTTTTCACCAATTAGCACTAAGGATTTGGTGGAAACCACATAAGCTAGAGCAGCATGACTTCCAAGCCAAAAAAGAAAAGAAAAAGATCTCATTGCTAATCTTGAAGTCTATATATCATTATCTGACATACACCTCGAGAGAGGCAGAAATGGTTCATAAAGACAAAAGTGGCAGGCAGAGAAATATCATTGTATTACTAGATGACACTGTGAGCCCCCACAGAGGCTGGGTGCCAGCAGCTTACAAAGAGGCCAACTCATAATGTGACAAGCTCATTAAAACCGTTTATTCAGACATCTTTTTAGAGTATTAATGTGGTCACTGTGTGACAGAATGATTTCGAGGGAGGTGGTTCAGCCCCTGCTGAAAGAGACAATTAGTTTTAAGAGTGAAACTTAGAGGCAGTGTTTATTCCAAAATTCTGCCACCTTCTAATGCTTTCTTCATGTATTTCTCCTTTTTTCCTCAGAAAACTGATTTTTTTCCTTCCACTTAGTTTACAAAATGTATGGTACTCCAAAGTCACCAAACTTAACCTTGCATGTGAGTACCCTCAACATTTTCTCCTTCCTAGTGTTACAGTGAAGCAAATAAAGATTTCTACACTTCAGAGTCCTTACCTGTATTCACTGACCCTCTTGTTTCTGAGTATTCAAAATCCTGCCCCCTACCTTGCCCCCGTCTCAGAAAGCTCTCCAAAGCAAGGTAGAAATGAAATAGGACTGGTAAAGAGGAGTGTGGACTAAGGGTTCATGAAATTTCCAAATGTATTCTATGTGCAGACTAAGAAGTAACGCCCCCAACTTGAACTTAAGTTCTACAATAACCCAGAATGGGAAAATATTTCAACTTCACATCAGAGCATTTGATTTAGCTTAGCAACATCAACTGGCAGGACTAGTAAGTAGAATGTTGGTCATGTGCCCCTTCTGTAGTCCCTGCTGGCAAGGTGGCTTTAAGCCTAATAGCATAAATTGTAGTCCAAAGAGGCAAAAGGCCTGGTAATGAATTCTCCTCTTAAATACGAAGGGAACAGCAAAAGCGTTTACTGGTCCTTATTGACAAATTCTAAGGAAATGGAAAGAGTTCAAATAGATGGACCTGGAGCATGTGTGTTTTGGCTGCATTTACACGAGGCTTATAAAATCAGATACATATGTATCACCTTTTCAGCAGGGCTGCATATAAGGTTCGACCCAAATGCAAGTACATTGACTATCACCAATAGTGCAAGAACAGTTGGGGATATTAAAAAATGAAAGGCAATTTTAGATTTGGCAAGACTCTTTAGACAGTTTTCTCTAAGTCGTTATGAGCCATTACTGTCTGTATTATATAATCAAGCCACAAAAGCCAAGCTTTGGCTACTTAATTAGGACATATGGAAGCTGCCCTAATATTGGGGGAACTACATTGTAAAGGCAGAGCTAAACTAGGAAGAAGGTGCCCAGATTTCAACCCTAAAACCTAAATGGCTGCTTTAAGGATTAGTTAAGGTTATGGCTGATCAAAAATATAAAATTCCCTCCGGGAAAAGCACAGCAGGTTTCCTTCTGTCACGAGGTATTTCTCATAACCAGCGTGAGTCCAGTGAAAATGGGGAATTTAAATATATAATTGAAGAATAACTTACACATCTGTGTGCTCTTCTGCAGCCAAGTGATCACCATGTGTCAGTTCCTTTCTGCAAATTCTCAATCACGGTGACCCATCCCTCAGCAAACACCTGAATAGTGGCCAGTGTTTAACAAGTGACTTTAGAATAAGTGTTAGCTAACTCAGCAATGCAATGTCCCATATTCAGGTAACACCCTCTAGAGACAGCCTAAATACAATTTCATTGGAATCTTGAATGTGACCTTGCATAATAAACCTATGTGTAAGAGAAAAAGATTCTACGTTAGAGTATTTGGGTCAAAGGTACAGACAAAAGAATAAGACCTAGGGAAGACTCTACCAAACTTTGTGTAGTTTCCAAATGTTCCTGCTGTTTCCTACCACATGCACAAAGGTAAAATCAAAACACATGCTCAACTTGGACAATTAAGAAGTTTCATGTTTATTTTCAATTTCCAAAAAAGTTTTAGGACACACACACACACATTACAAAATTCTTCAAGATGTTCAAGAGTCTGGAAGAGTTGCTAAAAGAGTCTGCCTCTGTCATTAAAGCACAACATTCCCATAGTTTTGTGTTTTAAATTCTGCAACATTCCCAACTAAATTTTATTCTTGTAATGTTTTAATGACAAAACACAATCACTATCTCTAGGTATAGACTACACTTTCCTTATCTCTTTTCTTTAATTGCCTGGACTATTTTTTGTTAATTGAAAAAGCTGTAAAATACAAATGGCTCCATTTTTATGTAAGTGAAACTGAGGCACCATTCATTCAAAATATTTACCCTTAAACAAGAAGAAAGTATAAATAACCTTCAGATTAATGATATACTAACTACTAACACAAAAACAAGGGTGCACGATTCCACCACTCACTTTTGTAGTGGCCTTGGCTTAGCTGCTTTGCTTAACTAGGCTTTGTTATCTTTTTATGCAGTATAGGGACACTGGTGTTTGGGAAGGCCTAGATCTTTGCTTCTTGTTGTGTCTGGAAAAAATGCTTATGACTTCTAAGTGCATCATCATCATTTATATTCAGGTGATTCAAAACAGTTTGCCACTGAAAAAAACAAAAGGCAGACAGTAAGTAAGACCCAGACTTATCCATTTTTGAATAGAATTCAGAGTCACAGTGCTTAGGTCCTTGCTTCAACTCTCACTGGCAAATATAATTCCTGTCTAAAGTATGCATGTGGTGTGTGCATTTGTGTGTGTGTGTGTGTGTGTGTGTGTGTGTGTGTGTGTGTGTGTATAATTTTGGTGTTGAGGTTTTGAAAGAAAAAGCTCTGGGTTAAAAACAATCCATGAACTACTTTATTATATGAAGGTCTCTGCTGTCTTATTAAAGTCAAAACTTAATGGGAAGAAATGTCACTAAAATTTGTAAATTTACTCAGAGGTTATATTCATTTGTCTTATCTGTCATTTAATAATAAACTAGTGAAATACCAACAGACAGATAGACTAAGGCCCTTGGAGATTAACCAAAATGGCCACATGTTCTGAGGTATAAATGAACCTACTTTCAACACTGATATGACATTGAATGTCTAGTTGAGCCAAGCTTTAAAGAAATTCCAGAGCCTAGTAAGTGGGGAAGTGGTCGAGAATAACAGAGAAAACAAAGACAGGACCAGTAGAAAAAAGCATTATGAAAAAGTTTGGCTTCTGTGCCTCAAAATGCAGCATCCTTCTTTCTTAAATATGATACAAACAGTGTCTATTGGACAACACTGTCAAATTTTCAGTTCCCAGCCTTATACCAATGAAAAGTTAACAATTGCTTCAGGTCTCAGCCAAGCCCTACCAACTTTAGTTGGGGTAATATGCAAAAGAGATCATTTCCCTTCATGCACTTTGCTTCCTAAACATTTAAATTCTCTGCTTTTGACCTCAAACAATACAAATGATCTCGGACCACTTCATTGTCACAGCTCCTCTCTCTTAAGCTAAACTCAGGCAAAGCATGTTATGAAAATACCTTCATGGAAGCCCTAGGTTTTAATAAAAAAAACGGTTATTATGGCAAATATAATTTAGAAAACAAGAAGTAAATGTCTTGGTATTGGGGAATTTCATCTACATGAACACAAAAGAAGTCATAAAAATCAATTCTATATGTAGCTATTTTCACTGAAGATTCCAGAGTTGGCATTTGTTATGTAGCCTACGGTCTTACTATATAGCCTAGCCTGGTCTCCAACTCATGATGTATGTACCTCCTAAGCACTGGCATTACAGGCATGGAATGTGACACCCAGACCAGAACCAGAGATTTGCAGAGGAAGATAGAAAAAAGAAAAAAATATTATGAGCATCTATTAATTATTTAAAAAATGAGTTTCATTATGACATTTTCGTTGATGTAGGTATTATACCCTGACCTTGCTCACCCCATTACTCTCATGTTCTATGTTGCTGACCGCTTTCCTGTTTTGAAATAGTGCTCCTCCTACTTCCATGCCGTTGTGTTTTCAAAGAAGACATTTTAAAGGTGGATGAGGTTAATAGCTGATATATTAAAATTCTTAAAAGTCTTGAAATGGCCTATTAGGGAAGAAATATTTGCTAATCGGAAGAAAGAGGATATAAGATTTAAAAATTACTCATGTCATTTGTGGCTTTTGGGGTAGCTTGGAAATATGAGAATGAGAACACAGCTAGTTGTCAGGAAACAACAAAGAAGAAAAGGTTTCGGAAAGACTGTAAGAGCCAGATGTCTAGGTATTTTTGTTGTGGGAGGGGACAGCAGTGAAAAGATGTTTTCTAGACGGTTGAAACCGCAAGTTCAAAGCTCCTGTGGCTAACTGCACAAGATCAAGCCAGTCAACATTCAAGCATAGAGAGAGGAGGAGCTTGTGAGTCCCCATGCCTAGCTAAGGAGCTTTTGGCAGATTCTGGCTACTAGGGAAGGGAAAGGGTCTCCTGTAGGCTTCCCATGCCGCAATGGATGGCCCTTCATAGCAGCACTAATTTAGTCAAACAAAGACATGAAGTTGGGAAGGCATGGGGGCATCTAGTAGGAGTTGTAGTATGGTTGTGGGGGTGAATCTGATTTAAATGCATCATATACATTTATGAGAATACGAAGGAATTAAAACAAAGAATATAACTACTCAGTTGGTAGTTGTATATACTGTCCTATTTGTAGAAGAGATATGTCATCTCTAATATCACCACTGACTTGTTATCAGAAAAACTCAAACATATTTACGGAACATTTCAGCATGAATATCTCTTGTAAGGCCCTTGGAGATACTGGGATCATTTATTAACTTGTGACATTTAAGAAAGCATTTGATAAGGAAGAAAAAGAAGAAATAGTCAAATATAACTCTAAATAAGCATTTATTACATTAAGTTTGAAATCCATTTTTCCCTCGAGGCAATTATCTTTGGATAAATGAGTTACTGAACAAAACAAACCATTATTACAAGTCAATTCTTCCTATAGACTTTTTTCATGAAGGCAAATTACTGTGACTGTTGATCATAATG
This sequence comes from Myodes glareolus, assembly GCF_982192425.1. NCBI lineage: Eukaryota > Metazoa > Chordata > Mammalia > Rodentia > Cricetidae > Myodes > Myodes glareolus. The sequence goes on from NC_142053.1 coordinate 51,021,024, forward strand.
TGTTATCTATGGACAAATTTGAAAACTGTAGATTTTAGCAGGCAAATCCATTCTTATAACTCGACAGTCCCAGTTCATACAGACAGCACAGGAGAAACAAGGCAAATCATGGACATTTGGGACAGGTGTTTCTTATTCATGCCATTCTTGCCACAAATATTTTAAACACCTGGGGTAACATAAGTTATAAGAACTAATAAGTAGTCAGAGCTAATGGCCAATCAGTTTATAATTTTATGGAGTCCTGTGTGTGATTTTCCTTGGGGTTTGCCAGCTGTGGGGTGCTGGGCGGGAAAGAAACCCCAACAAGCTGGCCCCTCATGTTACATATGGCACCCAAGCTGGCCCCTCGTGTTACATATGGTGCCCAGACGTGGATAACTGAATCCACAGAAAGCTTGAGAAAACTTAGGAAAGAATAGAGTAAGTAAGTCATGTTTTCTTGGTAGCAGCAATTTCTCAGGTCTGCGCTGCTTGCTAGAGGCAAGCAAGCGCTCTCATCTAAGAGAGGCTTCCTGACTCAGCTTTAGCTGCAAAACCCTGCAGCTCTTTTAAGAGGTCCTGCCACGAAAAACTTAAACGGTGTTGATGTAAAGCTGAACGCATGCTTTTCGGTTTTCAGCCGTAGCAGGAGAAAAGCTGCGCCGTTTTAAAATACTGGTTTTCTGGGCTGTCCTGCCAAGGCAATCTCTGACTCTTTCAGGCAGTCCGACTGAGTGTGGTCTGTGAGCAGAATGCTCCAGCTTACTTGCTAGCAAGGACCTTGAAACGCCATAGAGTTGTGGCAACAAAAATGGCTACAGCCAGTACCTCCACAGAGGCTGGAAAGCTAAGGATCTAGCCGTCAAAGCCACGGCTTTCCATACTGCTTTGTAAATTAAAGGCTCATGTGGTCAGAAAAAGAGAGATATACAGTAAAGAGAGATTCAAAGACAAAGTAACCTCTAAATGGTTTATAGTGTGTTAAAAATAAATGCTGGATAAAAGTTAAAGTTCTTAAAGGAAAAAGAGAGGAGTTGGGTGTGGTGTTACACACCTTTAATCCCAATGCCTGGAAGACAGAGGTACGTTGACCTCTGAGACTTTAAGGGGCAGAGGTAGTTAACCTCTGTGACTTCAAGGTGTGGTAGCACACACCTTTAATCCCAATGCCTGGGAGGCAGAGACAGACAGATCTGTGAGTTCAAGGTGTGGTAGCAAACACCTTTGAGCCCAGTACTGGGGAGGCAGAGACAGAAGGATCTCTGTGAGTTCAAGGACAGCCTGGTCTACAGAGTTATTCCAGGATAAAGATATACAGAGAACCTGTCTCAAAAAGTAAAAGTAAAAATAAAAGAAATAGAGGTTAAAATAAAGATGGAGAATACACAGAGAATCTTGATACTGTATGTTATTATGCTCTCTTTGAATTGTTTGAATGCTGAGGAAGGAGCAACAGCTGCTAAAGGACTGTTGTTTATAAATACTGCTGAACTAACCCAAGCTAGGTATTTTGAAAATACCTTGGCTTCAAAACTGAAGTCAAAAGGTTTGTTACTTTGGAGAAGAGATTCTGCTTTTGTTTCCACAGAAAACGAGAGGCTCTGGATTTATTCAGAGTTAAAAAAAGTCACCTTTGACCAAGGGAGGCCACCTAAAAAATCTCCGACAGAAATAGATGGCCCAGGTGTCTGAGTTCTACATCCAGAACAGATTCAAAACTGCCGCCTGAGATGATTGAGACTCAGAGGATACTTCAGTCATGACTTGATTATAACTCTAAGTTTTCTTTAGGTCCCCATAAGATCATCAGCACCCCCAACCAGCAGGAAGTAGCCTGAAATACTACGCCCACATTCCCAACAAATGGATTATGGGTATTTTCCTTTGTTTAAAAAAAAAAGAGGGAAATGGTGTGGGAGAATTATCTGTATTCTGTCAATCATATTTTAATAAAACGCTGATTGGCCAGGCAGGCAGTATAGGTGGGAAAGCCAGACAGGAAGTAGGGGTGGAGCAAAGAGACTGGGAGTATTCTGGAAGCAGAAGCTTCCTCAGCCACTCCTGCGCAGATCACTGAAGAGGCAGCATGTAACTTGCCCAGCTGAGAAAGGTACGGAGCCATGTGCTAAAGTAGATAAGGATAATGGGGTAACATAAGTTATAAGAACTAATAAGTAGCCAGAGCTAATGGCCAATCAGTTTATAATCTTATGGAGTCCTGTGTGTGATTTTCCTTGGGGTTTGCCAGCTGTGGGGTACTGGGCGGGACAGAAACCCCAACAAGCTGGCCCCTCATGTTACATATGGCGCCCAAGCTGGCCCCTCATGTTACAAACACCTTTGGGCACATTACCATCTGTGTGTATTCTACAAATGAGCTGCAGCCTAGACAAAGGTCAGTCACTTAGCATTGATTAGTTAGAGGGAGGCTGTTTAATTTCCAAGCCTTTAATGAGGCACTCACTCTTCTCATTAGATTGAATCTTCCTCTTGTTAGAGCTAGTAATCTATTAATGAGTCTTTAGCATATCTTGGTAAAGTCAGCTTTCCAATAGACTCACAGCACAGAAACCCAACACAAATGGCACTGGCAATACTGTGGCACTCGGATGGAAATGATAAGTCACCAACACAAACAATCTCTCCTTGAGTTCCTTTAGCCAACCCACTGGTTTATCTTAGTGCACTAACCTAGGAGTTTCTCTTATCAAATAACTGACAGTGGACACTTTGCCCTACCAAGAAGTGACTTTGTGGACTACCATATGCAATAGCTTCCTACTGACTCCCCCCAAAAGCAATAAAATATGACATTTGGTTTTAAAGTTTAGTTATTATAGCACAAGCCATTATTTGATTACCATAAAATCTACTGTGTTATTTTATTCTAAAGATCACAACTGAATTTGTAATCATGCCTGATAGAAATGAAAATGGGTTCCATATGACAAAAAGTGGATCTGATTATTAAAAAGGACTTACCAACCCTATCGACTTACATTAAACCTTCTAACACATATAAATCACATACTCATGACCTGGATTTGTGATTTTCAGGGTCAGCATTGGGAAGGGTCCTTTTTTTCTGGATCTCCATGCATAGTCTGAAGGTCAGGTCCTATGACAATCACATTGGGACTAGATGTCCACACCTCCAAATGGTTTCTCATGGACATGGATGAGAATTGTTGAAGTACATGTTTCTTCCTCATTTTACTCTGTACTAGATTTATAAAATATGTGTATAGGTGTTTGCCTACATAAATTTGTGCTCTACTTGTATATCTAGTATTTGAGGGGTCAGAAGACAATGTTAGATCCCCTAAAACTGGAGTTACAGGTGGTTGTGAGCCACTATGTGAATGCTAAATTTTGGTCCTCTGGAAGAACAGCAAGCGTTCTGACACACAGAACCATACTTTCTGATCCTACATTAGGATTTATTAAATTCAAAAAAGCCTAAATATAACCTTTAAATATTTCTATTAATTTTTAATATGAAGGATGTTAAATAAAATGCTAAAATACTGTCAAGCTGGTGACAATTGTCTTAATCTCAAAACTCAAGAAGCAAAGTAAAGTGGGTCTCTTTGAATTTGAGGCCAACCTGGTTTACACAGAGTTCAAGGCCAGCAAGGGAAAAAGGAAAGTATTAAAGATAGTAAATAAAATACTACATTGTATTTTTAAAGATTACCATTATAAAAATCCAATTGTTGCTCTCAGTAATCTGTCACTGTTAACAATCAGTGGTGAATCTAATTTTAGATTTTCCTCTGAAGTTCATTTGGATTAATTAAAAGTGGTGAAACTTTTAAGGAGGAAGAAATTATCTTAAAACTAAATCATTCTACACAACCCTACTACAAAAATTTCAGGACATAATTAGAAAGATTTACATTCATATCATTCATTCTGAATATTGGTGCTGCCCTCCTATAAAGTGTCAGGCAATGCATTAAGGAAATGGGGGTAGAGCATCACCAGATAAACATTTGTGCCATGTCCTCAGAAAATCCAAGGTCTCATGGGAAAGAAAGACACTAAGCGAACATGATAAGTAACTGGAAGAAAACTGAAAATTTATGTCCCACTTTCATTTTATAGTACAAACAAACTTGTCAAAGGCTCTAAGAAGTCTCACTATTTAAAGAAAAACGCCCCCTTACTTCATTAAACCCAGAAAACTTGTGTGATCCTAATTGTGCGTGTGGTTAATCACAATCTCTCTAATAAAATGGCATTTAAGCACAGACATGACAGGTGAGTAGGAGTGGTAAGACAGGTGATGTATCATTGTAGAAACAAGAAATATGCCCTAAAAGGAAGAATCAGCAAGGATTGATATCAGACTGCAACAGAAAGATGGGAAAGATTAAGTTCATACCCAACATTTCCCTTGCATGATTACATGCTTTAAAGAATTTTCAGCAATAGTGTGGTTCAGCTTTATCTGTAAGATCACTCTGGCTGCATAGATTGCAGTCGTAAGAAGACAGAAAGATGTGGGTCTCTGTCTCCATCTCCATCCATCGCCAGATGAAGGTTCTATGGTGATAAGCAAAATATTCATCAGTATGGTTATGGGCCTAGGCCGTTTCAGGCACCCTTTCTTCTGTCCAGAGAACAATCTGGGGATCTCTCCTTGGACCTGGGATCCCATTTATAATCAAGTCTCCTGTAAACCCTAAAATGACTCCCTTAGTTGAAATATATTCTTCCCTGATCCCATATCCATCCTTCCTCCCTCTCCCCCATCCCAGTCCACCGAGCTTTCCCTATTCCTCCCCTATTCCCTTCTCTCTAACCCTCTCCCCTTCCAACAACCCTCCCACCCCCCCATGCACCCGAGGTTACCTGGGACTCTTGTCTATTTCCAATCTCCAGGCAGATAGCTACATGATTTTCATCAGGTTCACCTTCTTATTTAGCTTCTCTAGGATCACAAATAATAGGCTCAAAGACCTTTAATTATGGTTAGAATCCACATATGAGTGAATACATACCATATTCCTCTTTTTGGGTCTGGCTTACCTCACTCAGTAAAGTGTTTTCTATTTCCATCCATTTGCATGCAAAATTCAAGATGTCATTGTTTTTTACTGCTGAGTAAAACTCTAATGTGTATATGTTCCACACCTTTTTTTAACCATTCTTCTATTGAGGGGCACCTAGGTTGTTTCCAGGTTCTGGCTATTACAAATAGTGCTGCTATGAACATATACATCGGAACACTGGACTTAACTCCCTAGGTCCAAACGAGAAGCAGAAGGAAAGAGAATGTGAACAAAGAAGGCAAGACCAGAGGGAACCTTCATCCGACGATGGATGGCGATACAGACGGAGACCCACATTGGAGCACCGGACTGAGCCCCACAAGGTCCAAATGAGGAGCAGAAGGAGGAAGAAAATGAAAAAGGAAATCAGGACTGCGAGGGATGCGATCACCCACTGACACAAGGGGACAAATCTAATGAGAGATTACCAAGGCCAGTTGGACTGGGACTGAACGAGGATGTGATCCAACCAGATTCTCTGAATGTGGCCGAATTCTCTGAATGTGACTGGACCGGAGTCTTTCTGAAAAGCCATTGACAATGACACTGGGACTTGTTTCCTCTGCATATACTGGATTTTGGGGATCCAGTCTGTTTGGATGCTCACCTTCCTGGACCTGGAGGGAGGGGGGAGGAACTTGAACTTCCCACAGGGCAGGAAACCCTGACTGCTCTTAGGGATCAAGAGGGAGGAGGAGAGGGAGTGGGGGGAGTGGGAGCGTGGTGAGAGGAGGGGCGGAAATGGAAACTTTTATAATTTAATAAAATTACTTTCAAAAAAAATGAAGACAGAAAGAAATGCAAGGTAGTCAATTTCAAGTGTTAGACAAGATGGTTACTTGTGTATGAGTATTTTAAGGTCATAGTTCCAGTTCTCTATGGTACAGATGCATTTATAAATATATGCTGTGTTGAGATTAGTTATTTTGATATTATTGGGGTTTTGTTGAGTGGCTTTTCATGAAGAGATATTAACAAATGACTATTCATCCCTGATAGGATGCAGATAACTGACCAACAATTCTACCCAAATCTGGTTCTTGAACTGATGAGTTTCTCATTACAAGGGTAAGGGCTACTAACAGAAGCATGACTGACTAAAAGGAAGCTGCACCAAAAAAACTTCCACCATCACATTGCTGAACCTCTAGAGATCCCTATACAAATTGCAGTCAGCTCCACCATTTCCCTTTGCCCAGGACTCTTTATTGCATTCTTAACCTTGATGAGGAAGCTTGTGAATGTTGTAACTTCCTGAGTTACAGATTTGAGAAGCCATCAATTGTAGCACGATTTAAAAAAACTCAGAGACAGCTATTGGAGTTCAACTTGAAGGTCAGAAAAGCAATATGGCCAGTCTTAGCTCTTACCTCTACCTCTATCCAAAATGGTTATCTTGCCTCCGGAAATCTCAGAATGAGACTGTGTCTGAGAGTTGTCTCCTCCTATTTTATATTCCTCTCTAGTGCTGGGATTAAAGGTGTGTACTGCTACTGCCCAGTTTCTATGGCAAACTAGTGTGGCTCTTGGGATTAAAGGTGTGTGTCACCACTGCCTGGTTTGTAAAGCTGACCAGGGTGGCTGTTTTAATTTTTGATCTTCAGGCAAGCTTTATTTATTAAAATACAAATGAAATATCACTATGATAAATTATTTAAATAAGTTCTTCTGAACTTTGACTTTTTAAAACAGTTCTAGATAGAGACCCGAGGCCCTTGTGCATCCAACACATACCCTGTGCCAGTGAGCTGCATCTGCAACTGAGAATTTGGTTTTTATGCTGGGAAAATACAGACCAAATTATCAGTTCTGACTTGTCTGATAAGAAACTCAAATAATATGTTTTGTGATAGCTGATAGGACCTTGTTCCTAGAATAAACAGAGAAATCATCAGAAGTAAAGGGTTGCAAGGAGCTTGAAACACTAATCTATATATAACACACAGTGCAAACTTCTTCTGGGAGCAAAACAGAAACTTATCTTGATAGGCTCTACCTATTTAGTGATTTTCTGCCTCTCCCAGGAGGCGTCAGGACAAGAATCATTGGAAATAAAGGTCAGCAAACGAATTCTATAATGTTGAACTAAACTTCCAGTTCTTTCAAAAATGACAAATCTTAAATGGAACGCCGTTCTTGAGAAATTACTTGGTTAAAATAACTTCTCTTATAACATTTTGAAATATATCCTAACACCCCCCAAAATTAATAAGTTTTTCAGTTATGTTTTAAAGTTCTCTCATTCACCAATGGTGAAAAATAAGGCCTTTATTTGTAGTACACTTAGTTAAACTTGGTTCCTCTGTGTAAATAACCTTTCATAAAAATGACATAAATATTTTATAACATCCTAAACATTAAAGAAAACCGCAAGTGACCACAGGTTATAGAAAAGAAAGGAAAAGAAAAAAAAGCCCTCTACTGCCTGATATAACATTTTAAACATGAATTCACAAAGTGTTTCCTCTGGCCACAAAAGTAGAGCCCACCTTTGGATATCTATCATACTCATTATACATTTAGTAATTAAAAAATTCTGAATTAAAGAATGTAACAACACCAATAAGACAGCTGCCATCTTTGGAGCATCAAGTATCTTAGTAAGACATGTTTAGATCTCCTTTCAACATATTTTCTCAAACTTGATCATGATTCTTACACAGTTCATAACTGAATTGTATAAATACATCACTGGAAATCTAATAATGTGCTTAAGATTTTAGAGACAGTTATTGTGCATATGGTATTAAAATCAAGTGGGTACAGTATAAGGGTAAGGCCTCTTCCTAGTATATCTTCGTTAATAATTGGGATGGCTAGTATTAATTGTTAGATTCACAGGATCCAGAATTACTGCTGTAAATCTCTGTGCACATCTGTGAGGGATTTCTAAATTAGGTTAATGGAGGTTGGAGGTCTCTCATTATCTGCAAGTGACACAACTGGATGTAGTGGCATGGGACTGAATAAAAATGAGAAAGGAAACTGAGCATTTGTCTCAAGTTCCTTTCCTGATTTCTCTTGGACAGTTTGAAACTTTGGGATATAAAAACCCTGGAACCCTAGTTTCAGGACTTGTCAGTGTTATCATGTGATATTAGTTGTGTAGCAATAAAATATGCAAGATCAATGGGGTCATGTGCTGTGGGATAATGCTCTTGTACACTGTAAAGATTTGTCACTTGTATTAATTTAATAAAATACTGATTGGCCAATGGCCAGGCAATAGGACTAGGAGAATTCTGGGAATAGGAAAGACAGAGAGTGAGTCACAAGCCAGAAGCAGAGGAAGCAAGATGAGAATGCCTTACTGAGAAAAAGTTCCAAGCTACATGGTTAAACATAAACAAGAATTATGGGTCAATTTAAGTTGTAAGAGCTAGTTAATAGTAAGTCTGAACTCAAAGGCCAGTTTATTGTTAATATAAGTCTCTGTGTGTTTTTTTAGAACTGAATAGATGTAGGACAGAAACTTCTGTTTACAAATTGTGCCCAACATGGGGCAAGAATTTCCACATAAAACCTGAGGAAGATTTAAAAAAAAGAAGAAGAAGGATTCTAGACAGACAAGAAGAGAATCATGTAGTGGCATTTTATTGTATTTTAATAAATAAAGCTTGCCTGAATATCAGAAAAGTAAAATAGCCACACTGGCCAACCTTACAGAACAGGCAGCAATGACACACATCATTAATCCCAGTAGCCACAATGACATACACCTTTAATTCTAGTAGCTACACTACCTTGCCATAGAAGTCAGGCAGTAGTGGTATGTAAACAGAGACTTTTCTTTTATTCCTGGCCACCTAGACCCAAATAATCACACAGAAACTATATTAATTACAACACTGCTTGGTCAATAACTCAGGCATATTTTTAGTTAGCTCTTATATCTTAAATTAACCCATTTATATTAATCTATATATCACCATGAGGCTGTGGCTTACTGGTAAGAGTCTGGGTCCTTCTCCTTCAGCAGCTACATAGTATCTCTCTGACTCTGCCTACTCTCTTTATATATCTCTTCCAGCCTGGATATATTCTGCCCTGCCATAGGCCAAAGCAGCTTTATTCATCAACCAATAAAAGCAACAAATATATAGAAGGACATCCTATATCATCTCCCCTTTTCTGTCTAATTAAAAAGGAAGGTTTGACTTTAACATAGTAAAATTATATATACAAAACAGTTATCAAGCAAGAATTACAGCTACAATATATCTAATTTATCTTTTATCATAACTAAGGAAAGCTTTAATTATAACTATCTATTCTTCAACTCCATCAAAGATCCCAGAAGGATATAATATTACCTAAATAAACAGGAAGGGTATTGTTAGCAACTTTCAAAACTCTAGAACTGACAGAGGCATTTCTGGACAGTCACCCAAAGTTCTTCTGTAACATTGGGCCATCCATCTTTAACCCACAGGCTCAGAGTATCTGGCAGATTTTTCTATGAAGCAGAAAATATTAAAGACTGTTTTGCATATATTGGCACTTTGTCAGTCACTTTCTTCTGTGCCCTGAAGAATGTTTGACAGACCCTTTTATGAAGCAGGAACCCTGAAGGGTTCTCTCACCTTTTGACAAGTTCAACAGTCATTTTTCTGTGGGTCCTGCATTTCCAATTTATATAGCATACTGTCAAGCAGTCCAGGCAAGAACAGTTTATTGCCCAAATGGCTAGTAAACTCCATGAGGAGTCTTTTTGATACACATCATTCTCATGAAGTAATTGGTGCTGACAGAAGCAGGTATGTCTCACTGTTGACAAAAATCTAAGTTCTTAAACCCTTTTAAATGCCATATTCTGTAGGTCTTTGAAGTGTTAAAGATTATCTAGATAACTGAAATATATCTCTATATATCTAGAAAACCTAATTAACATGACCACAAGTTTGACTATTATAAATGATTATCTATTCATCTGTCATTTTAACTATATATTTCATTTTTAATACCTTAACCAAGAGTAGAAATAAACATATAACAAAATTGACCTAAAATTTGTATCAATAAAATAAGATCCATACCAATGAACAGTATTTATCTCTATATACCTCTTTAAATGAAAACAAACATTTATAAACAATTATTTGGGGAATTTGGGTGTTGTTTTCTCCAAACTGCTTCCTGCTGTTTGTTGGGCAAATTATTTTTAAGGTTCATAGAGATCTTTTGGGGCAATTTTGTTCCATCAAACCACATAATCCTGGAAGGAATCCACAGGTTCTTTTCCACTGTAGAAACAAAAGCAGACCCTCATTTCCAAAGTAACATATCTTTAGACTCAAATTTCAAAGTCAAGATGCCTTTAAAATATATATGATGGTGTAGCTTACCAGCCTGTACAATTAAGTGTCTCTCTGCACTTAGCTCATTCATAGTAAAAAAATTAAAGAAAACATAATATACATAATCCAGATAATCCAGACTCTCTGTGTATTCATCATCTTTATGTGGCTTATATTTTACTCTATTACATTTTAATATTTAATTATCATTACTCCTTTAATCTATGACTTTCTATGCTCTTTCTTCTTTCTCATAAGCAAATGTACATTTATTCAACACTGTGATCCATTTAGAGTTTATTTTTTTTCATCTGAATCTGTCTTTATTGTGTATCTGTCATCATTTTTTGACCAGGAGTGCTTTTTTTTTTCTAAATGCTAAGCAGGCATTGTTAGGACCAACTCCAAGGCACTGCCTGTTTGCTCTGCCTTCTCCAACATGGTGGAGGTGTGTTCACTGCCTCTGCTAGCCATGTTCACTGCCACAACTCAAGGTATGCAGCAGATGTATGTTGCCAGTAACAAACTAGCAGCACATTCCTCACAAGACCCATTTAAGTGTAGGACCTCCTGAGAGAACCAGAGTTCGTGCTGTCAGCACTAGCCAGGAAGCCACCTCTTAAAGAAGTCATGCAGTATTTATTGCTAAGTCTGAGTCAGGAAGCCTTTTAAAGGAGGCTTGCCTATATTCACCAGCAGCAAACAGAGTCTTCCTGAAAAAATGCATTTACCAAGATGCTGCACTTGGGCTCCCATTTTTGTAGTGGGCCTAGAAGCACTTCCTTTTATTCTTAAGCTTTCCTAGGTCTTAAGTGGATTCATACCCCAAATGGTGCACACCATTTTGTAAATGGAAACTGCTCTTTCATTCTTTTGTTCCTGACTGCCCAGACTCAAATAATCACACAGAAACATTATTAATTACAACACTGCTTGGTCAGTAACTCAGCATATTTCTAGTTAGCTCTAACATCTTAAATTAATCAATTGCTATTAATCTGTGTATTACCACGAGGCTGTGGTTTACTGGTAAGGGTCTGGGTCCTTCTCCTTTGGCAACTACATGTTGTCTCTCTGACTCCACCTACTCTCTTTATATATCTCTTCCAGCCTGGCTATATTCTGCCCTGCGATAGACCCAAAGCAGCTTTATTCATCAACCAATAAAAGCAACACATGGACAGAAGGACATCCCACATCAGTGGGACATGTCCTTAATCCCAGAACTAGAGAGGATTATAAAATGTGAAGAGACAGTTCTCTTTCAGTCTCATTCTGAGGTTTCGTGGAGGCAAGGTGACCATTTTCAGACTGTGGATGAGGTATGAGCCAGTAGCGGCTGCTTTGCTTTACTGGTCTTCAGGCTGAACCCCAATATCTTTGAGTTTTTATTAATCGTGCATCAGTTTTATCAATCAGAGTCAAGCACAGTTTCTTGGTAATCATATTTACTCCGGTAGGCTCTGTTTGCTGACAGCAAGCAGAGGTGTGACTCCTTTAAGAAGGGTTTCTAGACTTAAGTATTAGCAGCAAAAACCGAATGGTAACTCTTTTAAGAGGCTCTGCCACTAAACACTTAAATGGTGCTTACTAGCACCCAGTAACATGCTTCTTAGTGGTAACATGAACCTAGAAACTCCACAGAGTTGTGGCAATAAATGTGGCTCTCACCAATACTTTTGTCATGAAATTAAAATCTCAGGAAGCCAAGGAATGGGTGGAACCAGCTGTCAAGCTGCCACTTTAATCCTAGCCAGGCATTTTAGCAGATTAAAGACTTGTGTAATCAGAAAAAGATAGAGATGTAAAGTAAAGACAGATTCAGATTTAAAAAAACTCAACTGTTCACATTGTGTTTAAAAATATATGCATGTTTGGTAGAGAAAAGAAATGGGATAGAAAAAGTCCTTAAAAATAAATAAAAAAAATAAAATAAGCCACATAAAGATGAAAAATATACAGAGTATCTGGATACTATATGTTATTGTGTTGTCTTTGAATTGTTTGATGGCTGAGGAAGAAGCAATAGCTGCCAAAAGACATTTGATCATAAATGGTGATAAATTAATCCAACCTATATATTTTGAAAATGCTTTGTCTTCAAAATTTAAGTCAAAAGATATGTTACTTTGGAAAGTGATGTTGCTTTTATTTCTGTAGGAAATGAGAGGCTATGAATTTATTCTTGGTTAAGAAAAATAAGGTATAATCAAAGAAGACCCCCTAAAAATCTGATAGGGATGGATTGCCCAGATGATCTAATATTTCAAAGCACTCCTGTTGCAGTTTCTTTTGAGTTCTGCATACAGAACAGGTTAACAGGTTCAATGTTGCTGACTGTGATCATCAAGACTCACAGAATACTCCAGCCCAGACTCAACCATAATCCTAAATTCTCTTTGGGCTCCTATAATATTATCAGCACCCCCAATTAGTATGAAGTAGCCTAGAAAACTATGCTCACACTCCAAAAATTAGATTATGTATATTTGTCTTTGTTTAGAGTATTGGTTATAGTTGTCAGGGATAATGGTCAGGAAAAAGCTAAACAAAGGAGATTAGATTCAGAGTTCTTGTTTTGAGAAGAAAAAAGGAGAAATGTTGTGGGATAATGCTCTTGTACATTGTAAAGATTTGTCACTCAAGCCATGTGGCTAAACATAGACAAGAACTATGAGTTAATTTAATTTGTAAGAGCTATTTAATAATATGCCTAAGCTAATAGGCCAAACAGTTTATAATTAATATAAGTCTGTGCGTGCTTATTTGGGACTGAATAGCTGTGTGACTGGGTGGATCAGGAACTTCCATCTACAGTCATGGAGTCATGGGTCTTGATTCAGCCACTGAGTCTGGGTTCCAGAGTCATTGCAAAAAGGCTTAATCTAAAAATGGGTACCAGTATTTCATCAGCTGATATCTTAGATTTTAAAAAAAGGGATAAAATGATCTGAACACCAGCATCCATCTTTCTGTTCTTCTAACTACAGACACAATGCGACCAGTTGTCTTCCACTCTTGCTTCCACAACTACCACCATGATAGAATATATCTTCAAACTGTAAGCCAAAATACACCTTTTTAAGTGGCTTTTCTTGGGTGTATTTGTCATAGCAGTGAAAAGAGTAACTAATACAGTAAATTAAATGAAGTAAACAGGTAAGCACAGTGCATATATGTTATTTAGGTACTAATGGGTAAAACTTATCATACAGTAAGAAGATAATCAAAATCCATGATTAAACTATAATGCAATAAAACAATTTCCTAGTTCTTAATTGATCATGGTAGTCTTCTTGAAAGAGAAGGAATGCAGGTAAAAATCTAAGTGGACTTTCAAGATTACTCATTTCTGGTAATTATAAGAATCATAAAGGAATATCCTTTTACCTCTTGCTGGGATCTGGCAAAAATTGCTTAATCCATATTTATTGAATAAATAAACCTAGAAAGTTGACTTTGAACCAGTTATTATTCATCCTTTCATTGTCTCCACTCTCTTTACTTTAAGAGCATTTTAAATGTTTTAAGCAAAATAATGCTAATCCTTGAGTGGAAGCTGGAAGATAGAAGCTATGTTGGTTTCTAACTTCAGTGTTGCTCCGGCTTCTTAAGCAAACTGAAGTGTGGAAGGAGCAACACCATGTTAATTCTAAATATAAATCATCCCTACTGGCAGGATAAGATGCATTTTACAAGGAAGAATAATTTGGGGGAGTTTACCATGTTGACACTTTCAACTTTTTATGCGTTGTATATGAACACTGGTATAACAACTGTACTTCAAACATCTCCTGAAAATACTTTTCAACAAGAAGCTTGAATCATTTGTAAAATTGTTCCCATATGGTCAAGCCAGAGTGAGCTGTTCTAATGACCCTAAATGTTAGGATAGGGCAGGAGCCTCCATTGACATTTTTTTAATCAAGGCTTTCTACTGGTTTAGTAAAGGGCTTTATTGGCCTTTGTCACTGAAAGATGGTTTTAGAAGCAGTGATGAAATATATGAGAGGAGTTGGTAAATATCCTTCACTGCTACCTCTACCCTTGACTCCTATTACCAATTTATCCTGGAACTTCAGGGAAATTCACTAGTTCCTCCTTGGTCCTCTGGCTCTTCGTCTGATTCTAGAATGAGACTGGTGATTTACATGACTCTACTCCCTGAACACTATATGCAGTCAACACTAAACAGTAATAACAAAAAAAAATCTCAATAAGAAGCTGGTATTTCCAATGATAACTCACAACATGTTGGATCACAGATCAAATAATAGCCTGAAAATGAAGCCTACATTTAAGGCCAACAACATATTTCTCCCTTTCCCTGACCCATCTTTGCATACTATTGTTAGGAATATTTCTTAATATTAGCTCCCTGCCGATGCTAATTCCCAATCAAGCCAAATCAAAACAAGCCAAATTAAAAAATATCCAGGTTTAATGGAGATCTGCGCTCTCAGGTGGCCCCGATGGGGAACCTGGAAGCTGCAAGAACACAACCCCCGGGAGGAAGAAAGGGAGACCACGTGTTCCTCTTTTGGGGGATCACTTAAATATCCTGGCCAGCTGGGATTTGGAGTCCAGACAAGGCCTGAGGGCTAGGATAGATGTGAGGGACTGGGGCCTATGCTACCAACTTGACAGCTATGTGTTTTCCTGTCTTTCTATTAGGAACACTACTCATGTATCCTACATTGAAGAATCAATTGGGTTTTAAAAGTTTTTTTTACAATAAAATGATAAAATGTTCACTCTAGGAATGGCACTGTTGAATGAATCAATTTAATTTTCAGTATACAGGCAAACAATCATTTACAGCAAGTCTAGTCCCAGGCCTAAAGAGGGAAGAAGGAAGGGTGTATTCAAAGAACTTTATGTGTTCTATCCAGAACTATTTGTCCCCCATTCATTCTCTGCAAGAAGGAAAAGTAGTCAGTGTTGGTTTGATTGAGAATGCCCCCCATAGGCGCTGGCATTTGAATACTTGGACCCCAGTTGGTGTTTGGGGTCTAGGAAACCTTGGGGGTGTGGCCATCTTGAAGGAGGTATGTCACTGGGGGAAGGATTTGAGAGGCTAAAGACTCATGTTATTACTAACTCACTCTCTATGAATCATGTTTGTCATTTAAACTGTAAGCTTTTGACTTCCCACTACTGCCACCATGTCTGCGCATGTTGCCATGTCTCCTTTCCATGACAGACTCTTATCCCTCTGGAAAGATAAGCCAAAGCAATACCTTCTTTCTATAAATCGCCTTGGTCATGATGTCTTAGCAACGTGATAGAAAAGCAACTAATACATAATCTGTCTTCTGTCTTTCTACTAAATGCTCATAATTCCCACATCTTTAATGTAAAGATTCTACAGAGTTAACATGAACAAATGCAGTCAGGTGGTCAAAAGATAAACTCTTAACAGCAATTGATCACACTGATGCATGATCAATTCAATCTAATCAGCAACACCAAAAGCCAAAATCCTTGACCATGAAACAGCAGTTAAAATCATTTCAATTACCGTAATGATTAATTTACATCAATGATGCACTTTCTCCTTGTCACTTAAAGTACTTTAAACCAAACTCAGAAAATTACAGCTGAAAAAAGTGAAGTAAAGCTACTATGGTATGAAGTGAGTGGGAGAAACCATAATCCTCACTCTGTCTGTCTTTCTAACATCTGTGCTAGGCCCTGAAGCAACTCCAATGAACCCTAGTTTACAGAGTTCAATTGGAAAATGAGTAGGTCATGCATATATCCCCAGTACTCAGAAAGCTAAGAGGTAAAGATTGTTGAGAGTTTGAAGTCATCCTGGGCTACACAGTGAGTTGCAAATTACCCTGGAATATACTGTAAGACAGTCATATTCTCTCTCTCTCTCTCTCTCTCTCTCTCTCTCTCTCTCTCCCTCTCTCCCTCTCTCTCTCTCTCTCTCTCTCTCTCTCTCTCTCTCTCTCTCTCTCTCAGACACACAAAAAATTATTTAAATGAAACCCAAACCCCTCATTTTTTGTGAGAATACTAGAGCTCATAAACATAGTGTGATTTAACTTTAGTGTAGATAATACTAGAATCAAACAGAGGTCTTCCTATGTGAGCTGCGGGTAAAGGGGAATTTCCACTCCAAGGATGCAGCTTTGCCAGAAGAGGAAGAACAAGTATATAACTCAGCTCTGGGTTAGGATTTGGCAAGAGACATCCCAAGTATTGAAACACAATTCAGTTGAAAATAGTGTATGCAAACAGATCATTTTTTTCTATAGAATTGTCTTACCAGAGCATGGCTAACTCCTCACAGAGAAGTACTAGCAGTCAAACAATTTTCATACAGTGCTTGGCAATTAGCAATTATAAAAGCAAGAAACAACTTTATTTTTATTTGGTTCAAATAGGACAAACCACTTTTAAAATAATCCATTAGTTACTGGATGAATGCTTTCTGATGACAACTAGGATAATCACCAATCTGATTATAGTAGGTGGCTATGTACTATTGCTAGGAATCTTAGCTGGGGTCATCCTTGTGGATTCCGGGGGTTTCTCCATAACCCTAAAATACCCCCATCAAGATATCTCTTTCATTATTTTCTCCCTCTGTCCCACCCCAACCTGCCCAATCCAATCTGATCCCTCGTGTTCCCATACCTCCATTACCTCCCACCCCCAGTTTACTCCAGAGAACCCAATCCCCAAGCTGGGTTGCCTGCCCAACCTTCATGCATGGGAAAGAGTTTGGTCCTGCATCAATTTGATGTATCATGTTTTGTTCCAGTCCATGGGAGACCTGCTCCTTTCTGAATGGAAACAGAAGGAATGGATAGGGAGGGGGATAGATGGGAGTTGGGAGAGTGATTGGGAGGAGGGAAGGGAGGGAAAACTGTGGCCCATATGTAAAATAAATTTAAAAATTTAATTTAAAAAAGGGAAAAAGACTCCATTAAAGTATTGTAAGGTTTGGTAATCATGTATGTGAATTTCTAGAAAAAAAAAGTCATTCTGCTGCAATCAAAACAATCAAAATATTTAAATGGATTGTATTCACTTTCCTACCCCAGTTTACATAGTTATTAACAATGATATCAATAACTTTGAGACAATGTAACTTCTGACAGGATTCTCAAGACCTCTAATACATTCATATACTTATTTATTTAACAAATAGTTATTTCGTATCCACTATTAGGTCCTTCCCAAAGAGTTCAGTGACACTCTTTCAGAACTATGTTAGCTGAAACATAAGTGTAAGAATGATTAAAGTAGAAATTAAAACTTTTGACAAAATGACCTCTGAAGGACACTTGGAGCATAAATTTCATGATCATATGATTTTATTTTATTAAATGGATCTATACAGATGCCTTAAGTGAAAATATTTTGAATATTATCTTTTAATCACCTACATTAAGTACCTATCCACTATTGATTTATTACAGGCATGTACATAAACACACTTTGAATTCTCATAATTGTGTCTACCTGTCCAGTTTACAACAAGCCAAAGTAAATTTCCATTTCTTTATAGTTTTAACATAATTTTTAGTCAAAATATATTACCACCTTGATTTGCTCAATAAATAAGCTCTAAGTATAAACCTGTGTTAGGTATTTTGTTGTTGACTATTTTAAAGAAGCATATTATACTGAAATTTAACATAGAAAATGAATTATTTAGATCACACCATGATATCTGAAGACAATTCATACACAATAGTTGAAAAAACTATTTTGAGATGTGAAAACAAAATTGAAATAACTACACAGCCTCTCTGGTAACAAAGCTGAAAGGGACAATGTCCACTTAGATATTTAATGGCAGTCATTCTGGCCACTCAACAAAAAAGCTTTTTCCTTCCATCTGCATTCTTCCCCAAGAGGGAAATGTGTCCTATACATAATTAAGAATGAAGTTGAAAACTTCTAGATGAAAGGCCTATCATTAAAAATGTCCAGGCATATCAGAGATACAGAAATTTTTCCTAAGGGTAGAAATTTAGAAATTGAAGTAAACTCAAGAGATCATGTGGTTAAGGATCTTGCCCTAGGTAAGAGAATCTCTAACCAATGTAAGACATGATTCTCTTAAAAGCAAATGTCACCCTTAATCGCAAATCATCATTTTAAACTGAAATCAGAAGACAGCTCTTCATAATCAAAAATGTTTCATCTCTTTCCAGTCATCATTAGATTTCCCTATTCCAAGACACTGTAATTACAGATTTTGTAACCTTTCATCCCAGAGTTTATTTTCATTTCCTTTCTGAACATATTTAAATGCAGCTGAGATTTTGATTTTCCCACACCTAAATTCAAGGTCATCGCTGAACAACCACATGTTTACCTACAGACTTTCAGAGAAATCTGTACTTAGTACGTTCTTCCGATAAATTACTAATGTGCTATGAACTTCATTATAATAAAATGCCAAACTAAACTATGCAATTAAAAATTTAAATCAATTACTTTCTAGACATTATAAATTAAATGGTTTACTTCATATGATAATATATAATTAAAATATTTAATTTATTAAGTGTTATGTATAAGGGAAGAGTCTCTGATCAATCACAAGAGAAAGAGATCAATTTTAAAGCTTTCATACAGTGCAAGATAACACAGAACTTCCTAAAATTGAATTAGATGCATCTGAATGGTCTGTTTAAAGATATTTTTTCTTAATCTCAAGTTATTCACAAAGAAAGTGATAAGAACTCTCTAAGTATTAATAAAAGTTAATAATTTTCTTGAGTTAGAGGCAACCCAGCCTTTGAGTTTAAATTAGTTTCTAAGTTTGAGATACTATATAGATAAATTAGATAAGTTATAAAATAAAATAATGGCAAGTATTCTCAGTTAAGATTCTATGACATAGGACAGACAAGAAACTAGAGGAAATTTAAAAAGGAAGCAAACTGAAACCAATGCATCCCTCAGCCCTCATCAGAGAAGCTTCCTCCTGCAGTAGATGGCAATTAAACCAGAGACCCACAACTGGAAAATGTATAGAGAGTGAGAGACATTGGAAATGCCAGTTTGAAATGAGATGCCGTCATCAAACCCCTCCCCTCAAGGTTCAGGGAATCTATGTAGAAAAGGACGCAAAGGATTGTAAGATTCAAAGGTATTAGATGATCCAAGAAACAGACTTCCAGACACTTCCAAGACTGATGATACAGATATGAATTCACTGAAGATGTGTCAGCATGCTTAAGAACTGCCTAAGTTCAAAATAAAGTTCCTGTACTGAGAAGTGGAGGAGGACACAAAGTCTTATCCTTACCCAATTGATAGCTTCTGTGTTCCAAAAAAAAAATCAGTTTTCTCCAATGGAGTGACACTGGGTATGTCAACTGCATTCCAGGGCAGGCCCCATGCCCAGAAGTAGTTGGCCAAAAATAAACAAATCACAGCTTTTGTGTGCTTTTTGATTTGGTTTGGCTTTTTTGTTTTCTTATTGGTTTTTATTTCTATTGATTTTGTTTCAGGGTTTGTTCATTATTTTTGTATTTTTATAGAAACGAAGACCACATGAAGTTAGGTGGGTATGGAGGTATGGTGGGTATGGAGGTATGGAGGATCTGGGGGAATAAAAAGAATGTGTTAAAATTATATTGTATGAAAAGGTTTCAAGAATAAAAATGAGAGAAAATAAACATTAGATAGAAAGTCTAAGTTTTCCTACTATACATATAACTGAAATGACC
Source organism: Myodes glareolus (assembly GCF_982192425.1). Classification (NCBI taxonomy): domain Eukaryota; kingdom Metazoa; phylum Chordata; class Mammalia; order Rodentia; family Cricetidae; genus Myodes; species Myodes glareolus. The sequence goes on from NC_142053.1 coordinate 51,041,064, forward strand.
ACAAGTGTAGAAGTGTACGACACTTAAAGGAACATAAAATATGACTAAAGTAAGTGTTTATATTTCAATAAAATTAATGTTATCAAAATTGTATTTATGTATTTAGTGATATATATGTATATATACATGCATATATGTGTTTAACAACATCTAATGAAAAATGAGGTCAAAAATTTTAAAAAGAGACGGGAGGGTTATATGGAATGGTAGGAAATGAGTAAATGATGTCATTAGAATCCCCTAAAATAAGAGAAATAATTTAAAGTAATTAAGTAGAGATCACCCTCATTTTAATATAAATTGTGAAGATAAGCTATTTGGAACACAAACATGATCAGGAGCTGAACACAATGCTAATGCTATCCTCTTAAAAATGGAACAATACAAAGACTCATTGAATACATGTTTAAAGAAACGAGTAAGAATAGCAAGTCTACAACAACAAAGCGGTTATCTAAATCCAGATTCTTTCTGAGCACTTTGTATTAACTCTATAAGCCACATACTAATGGATATGACCAGAAAGGAGGATCACAGAGCACCCTAGAAACTTTTGTGAAGGTTACAGATACGTACAAATACTCACACATGCTTCTACAATCAATTTTTTGTTCAGTTTCTGAACATTTGTGGAGTTATTTAAGCCTTATCCATCAACTACAAATTCTAATTAAAATGAATTAGACTGATGGCAGGAGGGAGAGATATGATCCATTAACAGAAATGTATAAAAGAGCAGATTTGCTCCCTACAATCAAAAGCTTTCCAAAATTAAAGCATCTGCCTCAGTGGACATTTTGTTCTGAAAATGAAACTGTCCTCTACGTCATCACTGCCTTGGTATACTCTCAGTGGGATTCTTAAGTTAGGGACAAAATAGCTCTAATGCCTTTATACATTAAGATTTTGTGAGTGACTTAGTGCATGCCTGTAACTCTCAGCATCTGTGATACTGAGGCAGGAGGATCTCAAATTCAAAACCAGCCTCAGCTACCTAGCAGAAACCTATCTTTAAAGAGAGAAGGAGGAGGACGGAGGAAGACAGGAGGAGGAAGAGGAGGAGGAGGAGGAAGAGGAAGGGGAGGAAGAGGAGGAGGAGGAAGAGATAATGAGGATGATGATGATTCTCTGAATAGTAACAATAAGTTTTGCCCTTTGCCTATCTCATTTGCTGGTGCTTTAAACATATACTTGCTCTCAATTGTCTTTACTTATTTCATTTTCTTTGACAAGGTAAAGGTTGAGTTTCCTGAATGTCAGGTTTATGTAAATTAATCTGTAACCTATGGGTTTGTAGAAAAATCAACATGTTAATTTTATGCAAAGTAATGCAAAAGATCATTCTTGGTTTCTTGCCTTCCCAAGTGGACATTCAAAGTAGCATAAATATTTAAGAATGTGAAAATGGCAAACAAACCCTTCACTACGAGCACCAAAAAGGGCACCATGAAATGTGCACAGGAGAATCCAAGAAGTCTGATGATACAAGTCTCTTTGAGTAACACCAGTAAGAGGTCAGAGTATGGCAAAGCTGATCTAAATGTTCAGGGACTTGAGTACAGAGGAATAGTTCCTAAAATCACGTTAGGAAAGAGGAAAGCAAGATTATGCAGGGCACAGAGCTGTTCATTCTTTTGTTTTCATAGGCAAGCAGCTAACCTTTAC